>NC_081843.1:45327697-45627697 GCF_963259705.1 Myotis daubentonii | reverse complement strand
GGTTAGTGACCATGTTTAAGGCCAAAATGAAAGAGACAAATAAGCAATGACAGGATTACCAGGTCCCCTTCTGACTGACTTGCCCACTCTCTCACTTGCTAGCAAAACTCTGACGTTTACACCTACCTCTAAGGCTAAATTACATCCCTAGACGCGCTTTTTGTCTTCCTTTTAGCTTTCAGGATGCTTCATCAACGGAGCTTTGGGTTCCATGAAACCACACACAGAGCGCTTTACACCTTTCACCAATGCTGGGCAGAGGGAGATCAGTTACTGTTAATTACAGATGGTTTCTGTCATAATGGGCTCGATTTTCAAAAGAGTCTCAATTGCATGGCTCCCAAATGCCATGCACAAACCTGGTAATGGTCCATGCAAATTGAATACTTAGTGGATCTGTGTGCCTTACGTTCCAAGGACTGCCTTTGAAAATTTAGCCTCATAACTCCAAAGCATTTGTAGCATCATCATCTGTCATCATTAGCAACAATGCTTGACTTGGTGCTCAACATTCTTATTAACCATGCAATTATGAATGCAGACAATGTTTAATCACTTTTACAAAAAATACAGCTGTGTTGTTGGGGAGCTGTCATTTGCTGCTCATTAATGATTGATTTTTTTAACCATCTAGATTGTTTTCATGAGAACAGCAGATTAACTATAAAGAATTCGTTATTGGTCATTAAGGGACATTAAAATGAAAAACCTTTACAAGATGTGTCCTGTCTTGCTGCATTTGGATGGCTAAGATTCTATTGCTAAAGTGGGGTGGGGGGAAGAGTGGGAAGGAGACAAAAAATCATTCTTTCAGAGCTCTGGGGTGAGGAGAAGTACAGTGAAGAGAAAAATGAAGAAAAAAGATCTCCTTTTGCTGTAATAAAACATTGATTACACTTTACAATGGCAATCATTTACCCCAAATAATTACTTCAGCTATTGTCCAGCTTAAGAGCTGACTGAGCTGTGGGTACCAATCGATTTGGTGCAGATTGCTAATAATGGGCTATTTTGAAAACAGCTCTCTCTCTACGCCTCCCATACACTGAAGGCACTAATTCCTTTCCCACATTGCACACTTAATTTAAGATGGATCGGGGCATTCTTTTATGTCCAGACTTTCTTATAGCTTGGATGCAGAGAGCTGAGTTCTGCCCCATCAAATGTCTCCTGGACACCCTGTGATAAAATGCACTTTACCACTGCCTACCTACAAAGATAATAAGTTTCAAAACCTGTTAAGACATTAGAAAAATCCGATTGCTCAATGTCATGCCCTCCCTGGGTCTCCAGTTCCGATGCTCACCAAGCCCACGCATGGCGCTCTTTAATTCCACAATTGCTCAACAGCTGCCAGGATCCTGGAAGATTTAACCTGAGGGAGAAGGTTTTTAATAAATTACAACTCTTTTTTCTTCTCTTCTGACTCACCCTTATTCTGGGTCTTTTTAAAACTGCTGCCTTAGTTCTTTTCAATAATGGTTTGTGGATTTTTTTCTAATAACAAGTGTAATATGTATTTGTTTTGGAAATATGAAAAAGCACATAAAGAAATTTAAAGGTATCTGTAGTCCCACACCCAGAAATAACCACTGCTGACATTTCATATTTGTTTCCAGGATTTCTCCTATTAGCATTGTTTATTGTTGCATGACCTTGGGCAGGTTACTTATCCTCCCTGTTTTCAGTTTCCTTCTCTGTAAAAGAGAAATCATAGCACCTATTTCACCAGGTGATGATGGGGATTAAATGAGCTAATATTTGAAAAGCATTTAGAAATATGTCTGACACAAATTAAGAACTATGTACATTTTAGCTATCATATTTCTATAAATTTTGGAGTGAGAAATATTATAAAGGAAAGAAAAATATCTCAGGCAGAGAAAGACAAATACCATGTGATTTCACTTACACGTGGAATCTTAAACAGCAACAACAATAACAACAAATGAATAAACAAAGCAAAACAAAACCAACTCATAGAAACAGAGACCAAAGGGATAGGTACCAGAAGGGAGGGGTGAGAAGATGGGTGAAAGGGGAAGGGGAATATAACCAATAATATTGTGATAAATTTGCACAGAGCCAGATGATTACCAGAATTTGTGGGGTGATCACATGGTAAGGTACAAAAATGTTGAATCACTATATTGTACATCTGAAACTAATATAACCAAAATAATATTGTATACCAATTATACTTACATACTTTTTTTAAAAAGAAAAATATCATAACCAGTAAATACTTTAAAAATTTTAAATTCCCAGGTGATGGTAATGCTGCAAGCCCAGGAAACCACTGCCTTATCTATATATATAAAAGCCTAAGCGAATGACCAGTTAACTGATCACTATGATGCACACTGACCACCAGGGGGCAGATGCTCAGCAGCTGCCCCCTGGTGGTCAGTGCACTCCCACAGTTAACCTTCCGCAGCCATCCAATCTCCATTGGTCCCTCCCCGCCGCCAGCTGGCCGCAATTGGCCCTGGTCAGGACTGGGCAAGATGGCCCTGATCAGCCCGATCACCAGTCAGGCAAAAGGAACCTATCTGTGCATGAATTCATGCACTGGGCCTCTAGTGTAATGAGGAAAACCAACCACAAGTGAGAAAAACACAAATAAGGGATGAAAGTATATTGATCTAGTGAACTTTCTCCAGAGGGAAGGTTTGGAGGGACTTAAGAAGGCTGTTGTGCTACAAGGAATGATATGATGACTGGAGATGATAACTTGCATTCGGCAAAAGTTCTGAGAGGGAATGCTAACCTATTACTTCTCCCATCAGCTCTGGTCACTGCTAGGTAGTCAGTCTTTCAGTTACATCCCCACATTATCCAGCCCAGAATATTCCTGAATCAGGTTTGCAAGGAATCGGCAGAAATCCAAAACCTGGGCCAGAAAAAGGCAGATCCTCAGACACCCCGTGCTCGGGGATTATCCAGGACAACTGAGGCAATCTGATGTTTGCCCTGAGTTTGTCATCACCCCAGCGTGTCCAAGGACAAGAGAAATAGAGTCAACATGAACATGCATTCATTCCAGAGAGCATCATTCTATTGCTATTGTTTTACATTCAGCTTTTTCATGGAAAAATACTCATGTATTTTAAGAAAAATTTACTTTGTATTATAACATTCCATCATATGGATACGCCATAATTGTTAACTTATCCCTTTTGTTGGGTGTTTTTACTTCTTTAACTTTCCCTATTATAAATAATTCTGTGCTTATTTTTTATTCATTGTTTATGCTTTATTCCTTTTATGAATACTAAAAATTCTTTGACTTTGAAGTCTGAACCTTAAGGACAAAAGATTTAGAACCACTGCACCAGAGTTTGATACTAGAAACTTTACAATTACTACAGTCAGTTTTCTAATATTTAATATCAAATGAAAGTAAACACTGACAGAATCCTTTTGCTGAAAAGCCACACAACTGCATATCACATGACACTTTAAATCATTTTCTCAGAGATGCTGAGGTTTTAATAGTCACGCCACAAATGATTAGTTTATTTCCACAATGAATATTTGTTTTAAAGACACTGATATGTTGACTTATAAGGCTGTCTGGTGCCTGATACATAAGAGAAAAAAACAACTTGAATCAGTGAATGATTGGATGCTAAAACCTCTACTTGAGCAAAAGTCACTCCTAACATTGGTTAAATCTCATAGTAATGGAAGAGATAAAAGTTAAGAAATCATCTTTTTGGGTAATATATACATTGCTGGAGCCTATGTGATTTTCATATTTTTACTATTGTCAAGTTAAATATAAATTAAGTTACACATAGTCCCTTGAAGTGAACAGAGAACATCTGAGTGTTAACACACTTAGCCATCACATTGAAGCCATCTATATAAAGGCCTAAGTGACCATTCAACCATTTGACCGTTCGACCAGTAGCTATAACGCACACTGACCACCAGAGGGCAGACACTCAAAGCACAAGCATGGAAACATGGAACAGACTGATGAATCTCAGAGGGAAGGGGCGAGAGGGGAAGGTGGGAAGAGATTAACCAAAGATCTTATATGCATGCTATAGGCCCACACACGGATTCGTGCACTGGTGGAGTCCCTCAGCCTGGCCTGCGGGGATAGAGCTGAATCCATGCACTGGGCCTCTGACATCCCCCCACGTGGGGGTGGGTCCCGGATTGCAAGAGGGAGCAGGTCAGGCCGAGGGACCCCACCAGTGCATGAATCCATGCACCGGGCCTCTAGTCTACAATAAAACTCTCAGCTCCAACTCCTTCTTCATGATAGCTCCCAGACTTCTAAAACATGAGTGATTTCTGACAAAAGGTTCTCCTCTTATTACACAATGTGACAAAGGGGCCATCACTTTCCATAGGTGGTTCCCAACCCTTGCTGAATTACCTAGGGCGTTTTTTAGAAGGATTGCTGTGTTTTGCTTTTTTTAAGGGGAAGCCTGCTAGAATTAACTGGAGAGCTTCGAAAAACTACCAGCTCTCATCTCAGGGTAGTCAGAGTCACCAGGGGTGGGAGTCAGACCTCAGTACTTCATACAAGGTCCTCCATTGAGTAGAATGTGCCACCACAGTTGAGAAGCACTGCTTTAGAAGAGGTAGATACCAGTATAACATAACTTCAGGCACCCCATGACTTCAAAAAGTTGCCTCCAAAAGTCCTACAGCATCACTTTGCTATGCAAAGACAAATTCATTCAGGCATTGATTAGCTCTGTCAGTGCCAGAAGGAATACACCTCCCCAGAGGCCATAAACAAAGCTTGTCAAGTTGCAATGCTGTGCAGTAATACGGGAAAGAGCAACAAAATGCCAACCTGGAATAATTGGTGGGCAATCCTGGCACCAACATATTTTTGGGATAAACTGAGAAAAGGGGGAAAACATCTATTAATAGTAACTACTAAAATGGAAATGGATGTACTTGCACTCAAAGTAATAACACCCTTAAGTGGCAAGAAAATCTCTTCTCAACTCATTGGGACCCATTATCTCTGAGGATTTCTGTGATATAAATTGTACTTTATCCTCAGAAAGCCACCATCCCTAAAGCTTATCAGGTCATTCCACTGAGAATCAAATAAATTAGCAGTCAGAATCTGTTCAGATTCATAACTGAATAATGAAGGTGTATAACTTTGATCTTAGAGTCAGCAACTTATTATCTAATTTACTTTATTACATACACACACACACACACACACACACACACACACATACACACACACAGCAAGCAGTTAGCAGAAAGAAATACTGCTAGGTGAGGCTAGATTTCCATATAGGGTCTTTTAATGAGATACAGAATGTCCCAAAACAATGTATACACACTTTGAATAATTATTAATTCCAACTGGTTAAATCTGAAGAGAAAGAAATATCATTTGAGCTATCTGAAAAAAGTATGTATACATTTTTGGGACACCCTATAGGTACTTGACTCTAGATAAATACTTAATCTCTTTTGGTCTCATCTTTCTCAATTGTAAGCCATAAATAAAAGTAGGCAATTCGTGTGGTCCCCTCAATTTCAAAAAAAAAGAAAGTCATCTGTGAAAGTTTATCACTTCCCTGGAAATGACCTCAGTGAAGTATGGGTAGCTGGTAAAATTCAAAGGATTGCATAACTACAAATCCAGTGGCCACAGTCCTTCAGCTTTACATGGGAGATGATGTAATGGTGTAAATGCAGGGACTGCAAATATTATTTAACCTTTGGAACTAGGATTTTTCAAACAGATTATGCACCAATACAGGTACTGTAATGTGAGCACTAACATTTTAGAGAACATTTTTCTTCAAAATGTTTTTATTTACACTTATTCAGGAACTGGCTGACGTGGACATTTCAAGCGGGACCCCCTCAGATCATAAATTAAGTACTTCCAGAAATGTATTATTGTTCTAAACTATTAGAAAAACCTATAGGTAATTAAATGGCAGATGATATATTACATCAAGTCTACCCATGCAGATTTCCAGGGTGACCAAGACTCACTTCCAAACACAAAGTCAGTGGACAAGGGAGAGAAGTCATTTCCTCCTATAAAATTAGGAACATCTTTTTATGGGGCTGAAGCTGGACATTGCCATGTGAATAAATAAGATCAATAATGGTCCATTCATAACAGCAACTCCTGGTGATTTAAGACCTGAGGATACATTTTCAAGAAAGATACACACAAAGCTTTAAAGGAATATTTAAGCCACCTCTGCAAAGCCTTCAAATAATACAGTCCGTAATGGAAACGATGATAGACCTTTAATGGCAGAAACATTAGCAGACCCTGTAACTGTATTGTAAATCATTTCTAAATAACAATATTGATAAGATGAGACTTTCAAAATCACCCAGGACACCTCTTCAACAGCTAATTAAAACTAGGGAGTAGAGGCAGTTCTTTTATCATTCACAATATTGTAGCTCTAAGTAGAGAGTAGAGGCAGCTCTTTTATCATTCATAATATTGTAGCTCTGATCATCCCTCGGTGAATGATTTTACTTCAGTAATAACCTCGACATTCAGTTAGCAATTACCACATCAGATTTTATCTACTGGTAACAACTGGTTCGAAAGATATTGCCCTGCGTGCATTAATTTCATCATGCTAATAAAGTTTCCTGTTATAAAATGCAAAAACATATTAACCTGTCGAATGTAATAAAAGATACATATATATCTTTCTTGCAAAATGATGATACACCAGCATTTCATTTCTGTTTCAAATTTTAAGTGGTTAAAGTGTATTAGAGGAATAGAAAGTAACAAACTATAATCTGCCATGAACACAATAACATCACTGAGCGCCAACAAATTTTCTGTGAGTAATTGCACTTATTGTGATTTATGCATATTATAATACCTTGGTACTTGCATAACAATGCAAGACTGCTCATTTCCAGACACTGAGCCCTGTAATAGTAGAAGCATATGCATTTTGTCTTTCCCACAGAATTCAGGGAGGCCACTGCTGACTCCAGTTCACTCCCTTGGAGCACCTCGCAAGCATGGACTGATGGAAACATTTAATAAAGATGTAGGAATGACTAATGATGACAGCTAGTATCCCCAGGGCACAATCCCTGGCACAGAGTTAGCAATCTGTAAGGATGTGTTGAAGGTAGGAGGAGGGGAGCTCTATTGTCTTCCTCAGGAGTAATGAACTGTCTGTTTATGGTTCCAGGATCTACTCGGATACCCTCTTCTCCCACCCTCCTATTCCCCTCCGGATTACCCAAATACCAGCTCCACCCCAAGTGAGGCATCCAAAGCAGGGGTGCCTCTTTCCCCTTCTTACCCCCACCCACCTTCACTAACTTCCCTGTCCTGGTATTTGCGAGGTGACTCATCCCCACTGCCTGAACTATACTCAGCATTTGACCTGCTCTATTTCTTCCTCTCTGACCCCAGGCTCCCCACCGGCTTGTGTCTCTTTTAGAATTTTAAACATGAAGATGTTACAATTGTTAAAATCCCAGTGGAAAAAATGAATTGTGGTTAAAACTAAGATGTGTGACATTTTGCTCTGCTGTCTCCAAGGACTCGTCCACAATCATCAACCCGCTATGGAAGCCCAGGCCTCGACTCGCTACAGGAGATAGTTTCACTGTTGGCGCTGCCAACCTGGGGAGCCCAGTCATCCTACCGGAATGAAAAGGAAAAGTACCTGAATCGATTAAACTGAAGCAAAGTAAACACATTGCCCCCTTCCATAGAGTAAGCACAGGGTCCCACATCCACCATCAGGGGCAGCGGAGGGCATCTGCACAGAGCCTGGGCGGCACCCTGGGACCCTGGTCAAGGAGAGCGCTGTGCCCTCCAGAGCTGTGCCTGCCCAGCGCCTGCAGGCTGACCGCAGGGTGAGGCAGGAGTGCTCAGCGCTCTTGGGAAAAGGAGCATCTCACGTACGACTCAGCCCTGACTGGAGGCCTGGAGAACAAGCACGGGAATGTGGCAGATTTATGGACTGAAAATGTGCGCCCAGACAGCAGCACCGAGTTCACTCAGGAAACATATGTGCCGTGGCCTCACTGTGGGAGGCCTAGGTGGGACCCCCAGAGCTTGGCAGAGACTAGTGGGGACCCAGTGTGGAAATGCACACATCCAGGGCTGTAAATCTGGTCACAAATACTCCTTAGTGGTCTTACAAAGATTGTGAAAACACAGGCACTTTTAATACGGCTATGTCAGGAAAAAGGGGGCCATTTGGAAAGATGACTCACACGGAATCGTTTCTAGGCATCAAGGTCATACACAGGATAAGCCAGAGCCTGGCCATCCCTTTAGCCCTGCAGAGCAGCTGTGTCCACAGGGCATAACCCGGAGAGGGCTGTGCCTCCAAAAGGAAACACGCTAATTCGATGACAGTTTCTGGTTCCGCCCAAAATGTGAGCCAAGGCATCTCCTTAAAATGTATAATACAGCTTTCTAAAATTTTATCCAGCCCCAAATTTAATCATGCCATTAATTCTCTATTAATTGCAGGTCACACTCCAAAAGCAACAAGTGAGCTAAGAGGAAGAGGAAGAGGTGGAGGAGCCCAGAGACAACACACCAACTGTACTGTACCATCAGGACAAAACCTTGATTTCCTCAGCCTCACACGTACTTAGCCTGTGCTCTGGGCTTTCATAGCACTTTCATTCTGGAATCTATTTCCAGAGTTTATGGCCTCCGAGGTTTTATGGTCCTTCCCAAGAAAGCTTTCTTCACTTATTAATATGCATTATGGTTTCCTCATCTCAGTGGTTCTTGGGAAAGCCAAGCACTTTTTATGTAATACACATGTAGCTTGAGACGACACTTTTCCATGGATATAGTTATAACTTTCGTTTTGTGTTGTTGGAGTGTGTGTGAGTGTGTGTGTGTGTGTGTGTGTGTGTGTGATATGAATCATAAACAGATTCTAACAGTTCTACCTGTCCATTCTACTTAGTCTGAAGAAAGAAGGAAAAGAAAGAGATTAAAAATACTCAAACTGTAATTTTCATTTCATTTCAAATAGTCCTTTATTGCTTGTCTTGTGGTTTGTGAATGGACTATTGGTTTGAAATTATAGCCCACTAACACTTAATTTGCCTAAACTTAATTCTACAGTGACACCAGAGAAAACAGCAAAATTACAACGGAAGACTGTCAGGCCAAGTCTTCTGTAACTAAAATGACCAGTCATTTTACTTCCTAGTACTTACCTTCTCAAGTCCGCTTCTCTAACTCACCATCTAACAGCCTGCCCACCATCAGCACAAAGGAATTCCGACAAGAAAGCAAACGCTGTCACCCTGACTTTACTGCTGAGAGGCTGTTTTTCAAATAACGTTACTTCCAGGTCTCAGGGAGGAAGAATGACCCAATTCCGCAGATTCTCCATCTTTCCCGGAACAGCACTGGAATTCATTTTCCAATTGTGTTTTCTCATTTACATTTGGCCACGCTGCAACTGTGTAGGCACAGGGGCTGCTACCACATTCCAGTCCACCTAAATGCAGATAAAACCCCTGCCTTTACGTGCTCAGATGGCCACAATATAGATTAGACTAACTCTAAACAATGACACCTTTTTAAGAGAGCAGCTATGCCTTGAGGTAAGCACACTAAACAAATGTTTTATCAGAATTATTTTCACTGTGTGGCCGTGCTTCCTGAGTCATCTCAGTCAAGCTCCCAAAACTATATGCCTCCCAGGGACTATCTAGTGCCATAATATACATACATACATATGTGTGCCTATGTGTATATACAGGATGCGACAAAAATAGGTTTACAGTTGTTCATATGGAAAATAATACAATAATCCTATACAATAAAAGGGTAATATGCAAATTGACCCTAACAACAGAACAACTGGGAATGACTGGTCACTATGACACACACTGACCACCAGGGGCAGATGCTCAATGCAGGAGCTGTCCCCTGGTGGTCAGTGCACTCCCACAGGGGGAGCTCTGCTTAGCCACAAGCCAGGCTGACGGCTGCCAGCACAATGGTGGTGGTGGGAGCCTCTCCCACCTCCTCAGCAGCACTAAGGAGGTCCTACTGCAGCTTATGCCTGCTCCGCGCTGGCAAGTGGACATCCCCTGAGGGCTCCTGGGCTGCCAGAGGGATGTCTGACTGCCAGCTTAGGCCCAATTCCCCGGGAAGCTGGCCTAAGCCAGCAGGTGGACATCCCCAAGGGGTCCCAGACTGCGAGAGGGCACAGGCCATGCTGAGAAACTCCCCCACCCCCCGAGTGCACAAATTTTTGTGCACCAGGCCTCTAGTTAATAAATAATAATACAAGAATAAACTGTTTCTTATACAGTGCAAACCTACTTTATCCACCCCCCTCCCTATATATATACGCACACATATATATTTTAAAAGTGAGAATAATATTTCCTTCCTGTCTCTTCTATATAAAGGACTTGGCAATATGTGTTTTGGCAATATATGTTTTCTATGGGCTACTGGTTTTTAACAGAAATGGAAGGAAGGAGTGAGAGCAGTAATAATGACGGCAAATATTTATCAAGTTCTTCCCTCAATTCTTACTAGGCCCCATACTAAGCATTTTCCATATGTGCAGTCTCATTTAATCCTTATGACCCTTCTGTGAGACAGGGACTATTATTACAGGGGAATAAACGGAGGCATGGTCCTATGTCACAGAGGCAGTCAGAGATTCAAACTCACATCCTCTGCCTCCAGCATCCAAGCTCTAACTCAGCAGTTCTCAACCTGTGGGTGGTGACCCCTTTGGCGGTCGAACGGCCCTTTCACAGGGGTCGCCTAAGACCATCCTGCATATCAGATATTTACATTACGATTCATAACACTAGCAACATTACAGTTATGAAGTAGCAACGAAAATAATTTTATGGTTGGGTCACAACATGAGGAACTGTGTTTAAAGGGCCAGAAGGTTGAGAACCACTGCTCTAACTGCTAGGGACTAGGGTGAAGGAACAGAATTATTGGTCTTTGCTTTGACTCAAAAGAAAAACATACATAGCAAATATGTACAGTTTACGTATGTATATCTTAAGTATTTAGACCAGGGGTCCTCAAACTACGGCCCGCGGGCCACATGCGGCCCACCGAAAACATTTATCCGGCCCACCGGGTGTTTTTGCTGCCGCTGCCTGTCCTGCTTAGCAGCCAACTCATCCTGGGCCTGCAGTGCGCATGTGTGGAATGTCTGAGGGACAGTGAACTGGCCCTCTGTTTAAAAAGTTTGAGGACCTCTGATTTAGACTATATAAATATATTAAATGCCAAATGTTTTTCCGTTTCTCCAGTATACACACATAATTTGTGAATTAAAACTTAACGGAGCACACCACTCTTTGCCAATTACAAAATAGCCAAAACTTATATCAACTCAGCCTCCATTCCATTATCAAGAGAGAAGCTGCTTAGGCATTTTTATTCTGGCAATTAAGGGCAAGTGTGTTTTGTAAAGGGAAGGTTATTTTGACTTTGATAAGTCTATTGCTCACTGTCTGATCATAAAGGGCCAGAGCTGGAGATGGATAACAGAATACTTTGTCCTTCACTTCAGGCTGGACCCTGGCTGTAAATTTCCCAATATTTGATGGCCCCCATGTCAGCAGCAAAATGATGCATAATAAACAGAACAATACATTATGTGCCACTTCTTGATTTGGTGCCGAGTTAGGAAAGGGAACAGTCTACTTTTGAATGGCTTTTCTGAAATAATACACAGACAGTGTATATTGGAGAGATGTGAAGAGGAAAACGAAGCTTGATTTTCCCTAAACTATCCCTTTAAATTGACAATCTGGAGTGACATGACTCCCAGTACCATCATCACTGGGTTTCTATCAGGAAGAGCAGGGTACCCAGGCTTTCACCCAGCCAGGAAAAAGGAAGCAGAGCTTACGGAGTAGGAAGGAAAAATGAGGCTTGATGAAAGCCAGAGAAACAAACTGCATAAACTCTTTGATGAATAGACAAAGGGAACAGGTTTGTGAAATAATGTGCAAGCCTAAAAATAATGTTTCAATGATGTTTTTAATTGTTGTTTTATCCAGAATGTTGTTTGCAAAACCTAAAATCATGTTGTAGAGTGAAGAGAGAAAACACTATTCCAAAGCCAGCATCTATGAAGTCGTAGTTTTTAACCACTAAGGAGATGTAAGCTATGAAAAGGGAATGTCACCGGTGCACACAGAGCTTCCCCTTCTTCTGCCTGCATCCAGATCAGAGATTTCCAGTGCTAGCAGGGACCTCTCAAGTCACTGGGTCCACCCCTGACATTTCATAGATGTCAGTCTTAAAACTGTTGATTGACTTGCCAAAGTCATGCATAGAGCTGTTTTCTTTTTATTCACTGAGTAACAAATGGCAAATAGACAAAAGCAAAAGAGATCTTCATACAAATTATGCAAAGACTTCTTGTAAGGAAACTGGTGGTAACAGTGGCTCCTAAATTCATTTATCTACCAAAGCCTATCAGAAATGCAAGAAACATATACACACCATGTTTCCTAAGGCAATAATTATTTTTAAAGCTTAGACATTCTTCCAGATATACCTGCTGTATTCAGGATCAGTTTAGGCTTGCTCACCCAGCTGTTCTTTCCAGAAACGACAGTGAAAAAGTCTAGCATTTCTTCTCAGGGAGTAAAATAAAACCGATGTTTGGGCACCTCTTTCTTTGGATCTCATGTCAAGTCCACAAACGCAAAAGGCACCTGCACGTCAGTCAACTAAATCCCCACTGGCAAACCCAGATGTAGAGAGCCTGCAGGAGAGAAATGGGGGTATTTCCCAGCTTCTCTGCCATCTCACCCTAGGAGCTCAAAAATGACCCTATCCTTTCCTGGAAAAAGAAGAAATGGAAGTCCTTGAGGTTTTTTCCCTTCTCTCAGAGCTTGGGCCACATCTTAAAGTCCCAAATGACATCCATCCACCCCAGGAGACCTGCTCTAGTTCACAGGAGGGTCTGCCCAAGGCCACTCTCCATCTGGAAGGTCCTTGGAAAGATGGGCAGACTCCAAACATGCCAGAGGCTACATACACTCCACGCAATCTCAGACCCTCACCCTGGAAATGCTAACATGAGCGTTCACAATGGGAAAAAGACTCCTTCTGACACCCAAGTTCCCCATGACCCCACCGCTTACCATCATAACTTTTCCATAAAACAATGAGAGCTCAGGAGGGCACTATTTTCTTAAGGCGAGGCTCGCTATGACCTGGTTCCAGGAGCTGCCTACGATAATTGACTGCTGTGAGTTGATCCCAACCACACTATCTGTACAAGCGTTATGTTCATTCAGATTTCCCAAAACTCAAGTCTGGAGTTAGGCAACATTCAGACTGTTCTCCAGCCCCTGTTTACCCTCCTATCTCTTACAGAATCCTACCTGCAATGAGGACTCTCAGGGTGTGGTTCCTGAGACAAAACTATTATTCCTCTCTTCCCCTCTCCTTCTTGATATTCATCTCATACAAACGACAGGGTGTGGAAAGAACATCAGAGAAACAGTGAGATTCACTGAGGAGCAGTCCTGGGCTTATGTACTATGTACAGACACAGAGGGAGGCGTTCCTCCCGATTTTCCTTTATTCTGGTGGGTGTGGGCTGTGGGTCATGTGTGGTGTATAAGCCTCAGGTCTCTGTCAGCACCAGCAGCTGGAACCTGTTTCTCTCCAAACAACAGACTTTCAGTTTCTCACAATCAGCAAGAGGAAGATTCCTCAAAGCAGTGGCCAGAGCCTTCCCCTGATTCTTTTCTTTCTTTTTATCTTCTTTTTTTTACTTTTTAAAAATTTATCTTTATTGTTGAAAGTATTACAGATGTCCCCTTTGGGGGTTTTTCCAATTGACCCCCTCCACCCAACACCCACCACTAACTGGCCTTCACCACACTATTGTCTGTATCCATGGGCTATGCATATTAGTCCCTCTGATTTAAAATAAATAAATAAATAAAGGAATTTACCATTTTGCTGCTAACCTAGTTTGAGTCAGCTATCTATATGGCAGCCCAATTATGTGCCCAGTACTGGTCAGACCTTATGTAAACCTAAGAATGAATGAGGCCCAGGATTTAGACAAATGCACCTATGACTAGATACAAATTCATTAGCCAACATCCAAATTAATATACAAAGGGAAAATATAAAGTAGAATTACCTCTCTTTATCCTTTTTAGTAAATATTTCAAATGAATGTTATCTCTTTGAAAATAGTCACCTTAGTGGAGACATGACATCCCAATCACAACTGAAAACTCCTCTTTGCTTTTGAAGTAGTTGTATAATGAAGGGGGAGATGGGGGAGCAGGGGAGGAGCATTTGTCCTGTACATTGTTTAGAATTGAGCACTTATGGCGATAACAAAAAACACTCAGTAACTTACTGGTTCTATTATTTTAAATTTTCTATAAACAAGACATCTTCTTATTGCTTGCCCCTGGGTGAACTGCTTCCAAATGCCCCACCCCCACCCCCGTGTTTATATACCACTACTTCCAAGGGGCACATGCACTCCTATAGGCTCAGGAGAATCACCAAAATGTTTTGAGCAAAGGCAGAATTAGTGGTACATGTATAATCTCCTCTATTAGTCTAGGTGGGTCATGAACAACCATAAGTCTCAGTGGTGCAATGCAGCAAAAGTCAATTTCCCATTCGTGCTATATTTTTAACACAGATTCTCAGAGAGTCTGCTCATTACAGTGTTTCATGGGCCCAGGCTGATGTGAGCCCCATTCCAACCTTTGCTTCCACTATCATGTTGGCAATGAGAATGGAATCTTCCAAATCTCCTGGAAGGGACACAAGTCACTGCCCACTTGTCACTGTCCACAGCAAATCACATGGTGTGCCTCACTCCCAAGGGGATGGAGGAGTATAAACCTGCCATGTTCCCAGGGGGAGGAAGGTCGGAACACTGGTGAATAGACCTGGGACTACCACACCTCCCCTGAGTGATCATTCTTTGACAAGGACAAGAATCATGTGGCCCTATGAACTTTGGAAAGTTAGTTTTCAGAAAACCATGCTCACAATTACACGGTTACTTCCCTGTGTTGGATTTCTTTATATTGCAGAGCTATGACAGAGTTTAAGTCACCACAATGCCAGTAGGTCACTTGTGAGTACAGGCAGGCTTGTCACAGGCATCAGCATGGCTGACAGGGGATGCAGTGTGGCATAAAAGAAGTGAGAATATAGCTGACATTCCAAGAAGACTCATATGTGCCGGGCCTTGCCCTAGACACTGCGCTCATGGCATCTCGTTTACTTATGCCAACAACCCACAAAGCATGTATCATTATTCTCATTTAACAAAGCAGAGGAATGGACACTGAGAGAGCTCAAAATACACCACGCCAACCAATGTCATGGGCAAGAGGTATTGGATTCAGTGTTCAAACTGATCTGCCTAATTGCAGAATCCTTAGCATGAGCTATAGGAAGTTCAACCCATACAAATCCCCTTATCACTTTACCTTTTTCCCTTTTATCCCTTCCCAATCAAGAAGTTAATTTTTTAAATGAGAATGTGCTAAGCTACTTAAGAATAAGGAATTATCTTCATTCATTTTTGTATGACCTGTAATGACTAGCAAATAATCCTGCACAGGGTAGGTGCTCAAGAAAATAATAGTTGTTAAATGCATGCTGAAAGTTACGTTAAATCCCCAAATCAATATCCTCTTTCCTTTCTCCTGAACAGCTCATGAAAGGAGAATGACAAGAAGAAATGTTTCCTTAGTGATTCTTAAGAAAGGCGAAGTTGTCAACATTTTCTCTTATCGAGGATGTTCTCTAAGGGAGAAAATAGAGAACAGCTTCCACAATGTAGACCTGAATGTGAAGATAATGGTCAGCAGGGCTACCCGTGTCCCCAATGCGAACAAGCTCTTGACAGGAACATTCCTGCCAGGGGAACAGAAAGCAGCTCATTTTGCTAGAAGACAACACACAGCTGCACAGTTCTATGCTCCACTTAATCCCAGAGATAAATTCACAAGTTGTCCTAAATGTATCACTCTACTGGGGATTCTCCCCCTCCCCCTATTTCTAGCCAGTAAATAACTCATATCTCCTCTCTCCCTCTCTCTCTCTCTCTCTCTCTCTCTCTCTCTCTCTCTCACACACACACACACACACACACACACACACACACACACACACACACCCTCCTATCTTAAAAAGACTACATTTACTTTTAGTCTCTTTTAAAATCTCTACGCAGGACACTGGAGGTCACAACACAGGCTGTTTCTTCACAATGGTGCTATGATTTCCTCTGTGATGAGGAATTGCTCCTGTCACTGCTCCTTCCCAGAATCCTTTCTGAGCTTTCCTTTAAAGCCCATGACCTATGCTTTTAATTGGGCATTTCATTAGAGAAGAATGAGGCATAAAGGAAAATAAAATGGTCTTTAGTCATTTGTTTGGAGGAGACCACTCCAGTCATCAGCATCTGAAGCCTGCTGAGGTACAGTTTCCATTTCCCTTCTCAGCCATGAGTAAAGCAATGTTGACAACACATATTTCTCTCTGTCAAAACATTTCACTTACTCGGCAATCTGAAGACAGTCTGAGAGTCATATCACCAATGAGCAGTGCCATAGCGTTCTTCCCATTATTTTAAAATCATAATGGCACGTGCTTCAGGAGAGGGGCACAATACAGGCCAAGATCCAAATTGAAAAGCAAAATGCTAACAGAGTCGGGGAGCCGAGAGGGCACTGTAAATAATGGCCTTGTTATTTAGCCACAGAGAAAGATGGGGCTGCCTGCATCCCATTTCATCTGGAGAGCTTGGCCCCATTGCCCTTGGAGTTGAGTCTCCCGGGGGAGTTACTCCAGGAATTCTGTGAGCTCTGTGCTCAATTAAAGTAGTGGGCATTGGCTTACATTAGAGAAATAGATTTCATACCATTGGACCTAGCTAAAGGATTCTTTTTTGCTGGGAGTAAGGAGAGATAAAGTAAAGTGATCACTTATTAAAGAATTATAAATAAGTACTAGTGAAAGACCAGCCTTGTTTGTGTGTGTGTCCCTGACACAAGAAAAGAAATTAATAAGGGACCTAGACATATACTGGCAAAATGGCTTATGGTTCCCACAGAAAGATGTTGATGTGGTGTAATCCTCTCAAAATGGCTCATTTTCGATGAGAAGTATTTAAAAGAGATAATGTTCGATGAAATGGAAATATGATTCCCAGATAATGGTTTTGGGCTGCAAGGCAAATACTGCAGGGCTGCAAGGCCATGGCATTGCCAGAAAACAAACACTTAAGCAAAGCAGAAACACTCATTGTCAAGGCCAGAGAACATTTACCAGTCATGAGGTTCAGATTCATGGGCATTACTGTTAAAGCTTATGGGGAGATATGCTCAAAACAAAACAAAACAAAACAAAACCTGCAAATAAAGTGCCCTCCAAGCAATGAGCAGGCTCACCAATGGGGTGGCCACTTCAGTCTTCATGCTCTCAGGGGAGAAGACAGTTTACCAATTCTTGCTGATTGGCTGGGTTAGTAAAATTTCTCTGACCTCAATCCCATTCACTTCTAGCCTATCTTTCAATATGTTCTTCTGGGTTTTGTTAAACTTACTTTCCTCTACTTATGAAAGGTCAACTGGGCTGTGTGTTGACTTGACAGTAGTAAGTGCTTCTGGTTTAATCTCTAGGATATTAGTCTGGCTAGGTTTCGCAGGAAGTGTGCCGTTTATCATTCTCATAAAAGTCCTTGATTTGTCAAGTTGGTACCAGCTGTTATCACTTTAATAGAGATCACTGTATAATTTCAAAATATCTTACTCTCTCTAAAATGATTCTGGTGCTCAAAACTGTCTGCAGCTCTGAAATGTACTTATTGTTTTTGTCGCTTATCTGGATAGGTTAATTGACCTCCCCCATCATGCTGAGAAGCTGTGTTACTAGCCAGGCATCAAGCTTTCCCATAGCAGTAGCCTTCCAACTCATTCCTACAGATACAAACGTGCGGGCCAAGAGGAGAACTTTGTGTTTTGTTTTGTTTTAATTCTCTCATCAAGAGGAGCAATTAGGTGGTAACTAATTGGTGGAGTAGAAGGTGGCAGCCACTCAAAGTCAACTCCTATAGTTTGAGGTAACTCAGGCAGTTGATGTCAAAAGCAAAGATAGTTGAAGAGAGAACAGTAGAAAGGGAGATAATAACAGATACATAAAAAGCAATCAATAAATATTTCATAAAAGAATAAATCAAGAACCTCATATATATGTCTCTGCTACAAAGCTAAGAAGCATTTTAATTCTTAATTTCTAATATGCAAGTAATCCTGGTGGACATCCACCTTGAATATTTTCCGAGTTGTCTAGCACAGCCACTTTGTCCTGAGATAGCACAAAGCTCAAAGTGTTTGTGGCCAAAGCCTTCATCTCCTTTGCTTCCCAGAACTGAAGACCCAAGTTTTAGGAGGAGAATGTCAACCTGGCATAGAAAGAGCTAAATTCTCCAGAGAGCGCCCATGTACTCCACAGGAGAGTGCCCTAGATAGTCAAGAAAGGCAGATGGGACTGTCACAGAGAAGTGAATAACGAGAAATTCTCACCTGGGCAGAGCCATTGGGCTGAGTCAACCAGGGGTTGAGGTCACTCTTGTTTCTGTGTATCCTAGACCCTTGTTTAGAACAAAGCAAACTCTCTCTAGAGTGAATGTTCTATTATCCTCTGGTTTACTGTGACTCCATTTAAAATACTTAAATAAAACCATGGCAGAAAAGGTTCAAGTGAAAATGACAACAGTGGAGAGAGGAACGTGTCTAGGAGAAAGTAAAAAGGTCAGGAGTTTGGAAATGCAGTTGGTTTATTTTAAAGGTTCAAATGTCTTGATATCAAATGAGGACCTTGCATATGCCAGAGAACTCTATTTATTTATTTATTTAGTTAGTTAGTTAGTTAGTTAGTTAGTTAGTTAGTTATTGAGTCATAAATTTGCAGGTTTGTGAACAGGCTTGAACTAAGCTATACTGAGATCCCAGTTTAAGGGTCACAGGTTGGCCATTATTGAGTATTTCAAACTTGCCTAATCCTGACTTGCTCTCCTCCTTTCAGTTTACCAGGATAATGTCCAAAGATAACTGCACTTATTTTCCTCTTAGACTATTCTATAGTCACCTCCTAGTAGCTGGTCCACAGTTAGCATTTCTTTTTCTCTCTTTTTTAAATATATTTTTATTGATTTCAGAGAGGAAGGGGGAGAGAGAAAGATACATCAATGATGAGAGAGAATCATTGATTGGCTGCCTCCTGCACGCCCCCTACTGGGGATAGAGCCCACAACCCAGGCATGTGCCCTTAATTGGAATCGAACCTGGGACCCTTCAGTCTGTAGGCCAAGGCTCTATCCACTGAGCCAAACCGGTTAGGGCCACAGCTAGCATTTCTTCACCATATTGATTCACCAAGTTGATACCATTTGACTGTTTACCTCAATAATGGCGAGGACACCTGTAGTGTGGACAGTATCCCTGATGCCTGGACATCCATATACTGGTGCATATTTATAGACCAAGAAAGCAACAGATGACTGAGAGTAAATCCTTCCAAAATGGGGGTAACAGGTCACTATTTAGGCCTGTTTTATCTCCTTGTCCTGATAGTTGTCTATGGACTGTCCTACTTAAATGAGAGGGGACTTAGGTCAACCACTCTGCACATCAAAGGCATACTTCCCTGGGTAGTGAAAGACAGAACCAGTAAGATCCTCCTTCCTAGGATGTCTGAATGTGAGACACCAAGAGGGATATAATATAAGAAGCAGAAGCAGATGAGACAATGGAAGCCACCAGCAAAAAGAAGACATGGGATAGGAAATATAGAAGAGAGAGATGGCAGTCAATAGCTTCAGAAGGAGAAAATCACAATGAACACAACAGAGAGGAAGAGACACAAAGCTAAGACATTTGGGCTAAGAAAGTAGACTCGTATGTTACCATTGTACCCAAATATTGTTCCATTTCTCTTTGAGGTCTTCTTGGGTGACTACTGAGGTGGCTTTTCCTTCCCCTGATTATTTACATCCTAATGAACTCTGGGACTTGCTCCCTTCGGTGTAGTACCAATGTCACCATTGCTCACGGTATCTGGGAACTCTGGACAACTTCAAAACCTAAATCAGATTCCCTCAAATGTCCATAAAGTGAAATAAAATATTTTTTTCTCTGAAGAAAAGTTTGAGTTTGAAAATTGGGGGGAAAAAAGTCATCCAGAATCAAATCTGTGGAAGACAGTAGAGAATCTAATTGAAGAATCTTAAAAATTAAAATTAGACATAATCCTAAAGACAGGATTCTGCAAAGGACCAGATAGTAAACATTTTAGTCTTTGAGGGCCATATGGTCCTTGTCAAAACTACTCAACTTTACCATTGGAGCATGAAAGCAGCCACAGACAACACACAAATGAATAAACATTGTTGTGTTCCAATAAAATGTTATTTATGAACATGGAATTTGAATTTCATATAATTTTCATGTGTCACAACATATTGTTATTCTTTTGATTTTTTCAATAATCATTTTAAAATGGAAAAACTATTCTTAGTCCAGGGGCCATACAAAATATGCAGCAGGCTGGATTTGACTAGAAGGCCATATTTTGTTGAGACCAGTTCTAGAGAAATGAAAGTGACGATGGATATACCTGTGTGTGCATGTGTGCGTCAAATGTGTTACACTGGCTCCGAAGACAGCCCCAAAGGAGGAGTTCCTAAATGTCTAGCAGACTAATCTCACTGAAAAAAGATGATAGTTTCCCAAGGTGATGATATTGAAGTACAAAATTATTATGATACATAAGCACCTTAGAGGCACAGACCATGCCTTTTGCATTTTAGTTTCCCTCGCTTGCCTTACAAATAGTCTACATCCAATTTATTTTTTGTCAATTGAGTGCATTTTAATGACTTTGTTAAAAGCCATCTCATTACATGATAGCCATCTCTTGAATACTAATTAATATTTCAAAGATTCCTGAATAATTTAAATCAATATACCTTTAACAGAATGTTAAAATATTATCCATCATTAACATTTAATTTGATCATTAGCAATTTCAATCTGGAAAACTATAACCTGTTTTTTATAATACCTTCTTCAAATTACTGGAAAACTAAAGCCATTCTTCTCTATTCCTTACCATGTTATCAAAATTCTATTCGACAACAGAAATACACTATTCAAAACTCAAGCATCCAATCACATTATATAGCCCTAGACTGAAGATGAAGTCCAAAATTAAGTTGTTTTTTTAACTCAACAACACTCTTTCTATAAATTTTTATTGTAAACCCTTAAATTCAGAACTATAGATAGCAGAAACTACATCCAGTGTCACAGTGTCTCAGACTGGTAAGCCCAACACTTCCAACACAAAAGGACAGTTTTGTATGTTGTTTTTTTTTAAGTTTCAGGAATTTCACCTTTATCCTCAAAGGGCAGGGCACACCTTAGAACATTTCCTACAGAACATTCTGGAAGGTAAGCTGAACTCATCAGAATGTCAAAACCTCTCACTTTCTCTCTTTTTCCTCTGTCCCACTTCCTCACTTGGGTGCTCGCCCTACCCACTCCCCACAAAGACACACACGTGCACATACACAGAAATGTATACCTTCTTCCCAGCCTGAGCAGCATACTACGAAGCGTTCACAGAAAATTTCTTTCTGATCCCATTTTCCTTCACTAAGGCCCAACTTAGAGAGACCAAACCCCAGGAATGGGAATTATCATGATGCCCTGACACAGAAACCGGAGCACAGGCCTAGCAAATACGCCATGCTGCGGGGGAGGAACTCATTGAGTGGCACACAAACATGTTCATCAGTCTTCCTTGAGAGAGAACCATCCTTAGCTAGTCAACCCATGTCAAGTTTCAGACCAAACTGAAAACCAGAGAGAAGGCCATGGTCAGTCTCCCACCCCTCCCCACCCCACCTCCACCGTGTCACACTATGAGCCTCAAACAATACCCCAGCACCTCACATGTAGGTGAGGTCCTGGACAAATGATCAACCACCTTTTCCACATTAGGGAGGGTCGGGGGCCAGTTCACAGTGACTGGTCCTACTGTGCAGTGGCAGTTGTGGCCCATAGTAGGGGTCTCCTAACAGGGCATCCTGCCTCCACTTCTGCCTCGTAGTCAAGTCTCCACACAGCAGCTAGAGTAATCTCTTCAAAATAGACATCTGACCACATCACTTCCTCTGTCAAAATCCCCCAGGGGCTTTCCATTATGCATGGGATTAAAATACAAATTTGTCTGCAGCATGAATTGAACTCTTCTTCACACCTGGTGGGCTCAAGCTTCGGCCTGCATCCATGGGCTCCCTTGCCTTCCGTTCGTTTGGCCAGTGGGAGGCATCTATAGGAACTCTGGAAAGTGGAGGGGAGTGAAGAGATAGTTTGTCCCCAGCTGCCTCCCCACTAGGTTAAGGTGACTTGGCTACATCCCTCCAGAGTCAAGAGTTTGCCTCCTCTCCTTGCCCAACCTCCTTCACCAGCCCTAGGAAACTGCACTAACACTGTTGCTTCTTTTCCTAAACCCTGCCACATCTAAACTCACTTCAAACAACCCAGTTTAATTATGCCTTTGGTTTCCGGACAGAGCTCTGGCCCAAACATATGGTCTAAAATGCCCTAAATGATCCGACCTCTGCTTCCCACTCTAGCTTCATATTATTAAACTAACTGTCACTTCCCATTCAGCCACTCAGGTCTTCTCTCCAGTCCTTAAACACTCCTGGGCTGTCCCTATCTCTAGATCTTTGCCTTTGTCTGCACCCCACATACATACACACATACACCACCACCATCATTTGAATGGCTCTCTCCTTCCCATCTCTCAGGGGGTTCAAACATTTCCTCCTTAGGCCTCCTTGACACTCCACCCTGTCAAAAATCTAGAACAATATGCTGCTTCCTTTTTTAATCCTTCCTGAAGGACATTTTTGTTAATTTTTAGAGAGAGTGGGAAAGAGAGAGAAACATCAATGTGAGAGAAAAAAGCATTGATTGGTGCACCTGAACTAGAGACCAAACTGACAACTTAGGCATGTGCCCTGACTGAGAATCAAACCCACAAGTGTTTGGTGCACGGGACAACGCTCCAACCAACTGAGCCACACCTGCCAGGGCTACTATTTTTTTAAAAATAGTACACAATACTATCTAAAATGCCCCTGTTTTAAAAAATAAATAAATAAAGCCATTTAAATGCTTCAGAAAAGATACATAAATAAATAAATAAATACATAAATAAATAAAATGTCCCTGTTTATTTCTTTCCTTATTTAGTTTCTGTCTCTCTCCTCTTGCTCTGCAGAACAGCAAGGATCTTGTCTGTCTTGTTCAACCCTTTAAATCCAGGGGTCCTCAAACTTTTTAAACAGGGGGCCAGTTCACTGTCCCTCAGACCATTGGAGAGCTGGACTATAGTTTAAAAAAAACTATGAACAAATTCCTATGCATACTGTACATATCTTATTTTGAAGTAAAAAAAAACAAAACGAGAACAAATACAACATTTATATTTGCATGTGGCCCGCGGGCCGTAGTTTGAGGACCCCTGCTAAACCCTCAACTCAGAACTATTCTTGATACATAAAAATGGATGATGCAAAATCATTTACTGTTTAATTAATAAATGGCATCTAATATGTTCAGTCTCTCATAAGAAAAGTGGAATATAACTACAGAAATGCTGAGTAGAAGAAAAACAATAAAAGCTATCCTGGAAACTTTAAAGTAGCCTTTGAAAAAAATCAAATTATTATTTTAATTATCAACAATTGTTTTAATTCAATAAACACCAGCCACTGAGAAAAAAGTAGCAGGATAAATCTGACCCTTGTCTTTGTGAAGCTTACAGAAATTTGGGGAGAAAGATACAGTTATGTGTTACTTAATGACAGGGATACATTCTGAGAAATGCATTGTTCGGTGATTTAGTCATTGTGAGAACATCATAGACTGCAATTACACAAGCCTAGATGGCATAGCCTTGTACATACATAAGCTATATGGTATAGCCCATTGTTCCAAGGCTACACACCTATACATCATGTTACTGTACTGAATACTGTAGGAAACTGTAACCTAATGGTAAGTACTTATGTATCCAAGCATATCTAAACATAGAAAGAGTACAGTAAAAATGTAGTATAAAAGGTAAAAACAGTATCTGTGTAAGGGCATTTTCCATGAATGGAGCTTGCAGGACTGGGAATTGCACTGGATGAGTCAGAAAGTGAGTGGTGAACAAACATGAGGGCCCAGGACATTACTGTATGATACTGTAGACTTTACAGTCACTGTACACTTGGGCTAAACTAAACTTCTAAAAATATGTTTTTCTTTAATAATAAATTAACCTTAGCTGTAACTTTATAAATTTCTCAATTATTTTAGCTTTTCAACTCCTTAGTAAGAGCACTTCATTTAAAACACACACAATCCTGCTGTACAAAAATATTTTCTTTCTTTATATTCTTATTCTATAACCATTTTTATATTTAAAATTTTTTTTACTTTCTAAACTTTTTTGTGAAAACTAAGACACAAACACATTAGCTAAGCCTGCACACAGGCATCATCACTATCACCATCTTCTACCCCCACATTTTATCCCACTAGAAGGTCTCCAGGGGCAATAACACCCATGGAGCATCCTCTCCTGTGATAACAATGCCTTCTTCTGGAACGCTTTCTGAAGGACCTGCCTCAGGCTCTTCTTAAGGAGATATCACTCTTTTCAGAAATATGTCCATGGTGGTTTGCTTGGGTTGTTTCTTTTTTTCATCATGGATTTGCTTATAAGTAGATAATGCACCAAGAACATCACTCTATTAATGATAACCTTTCAGTGTTGGCGGATCAAGTTTCCAAACTTTTAATGGAGCTTGGTGTGATCTGCAAAAGCTTCTGCTAAACCTTCACTGTGAATTTTCTGGGTGGTTCTTCTTTTTTTTCTTCTCCTGCAGTTTCCTTTGCTCTTGTCTCTTCTTCAGCTGTGTTCCAGTTCCAGCAACTTTTCATTAGTTAGTTCATCAGGACCCACCTCTAGGAGCTCCTTGATATCATCACTCAGATTAAAGTTTTTGTCTTCTCAACCAAAGTCTTGTTGATTTTTGCCACCTCCTTATCTTTGGCAAATCCTCTGAATGAATCTCTTGAGTGTCTTCTTCCAGATGCCATTCATACTCTCCCTGGTGACATCACCCCAAGCCCAAGCAAGGTTCCTGATGCAGTCATAGATGTTGTAATTCTTCCAGAATTGTACCAGTGTCTTCCCAGTGTCATCCTCATTGCAGCAATAGCCTGGGCAAAGGTCTCCTCAGGTAGTAGGTCTTAACGCTGATATAACTCCTTGATCCATTGGTTGGATCGAGAGATTGTGTTTGGATAGAAAAAACACTACTTTGATATTGGGATGAATAACACCAATAAAAGAACGATGTCTGGGAGCATTATCAACAATAAGCTAAATTTTGAAAGGTATGTTATTCTCCAAACAGTACTTCATTTCACTGGCAGAGCAATTTGGGAAGGCATCTTAGAAAAGGAGGTGGGTCATCCATTACTTCTTATTGCTCCTACAGTAAACCTGGCAGTGTGCTGTTATTGATATCCTTGAAGAACCTGGTGTTCTCACTGTGCCAGATTGGAAAGGGTTTCAATTTGTAACCTGCAACATTGCTCTCAAGCAAGACTATCTTGTCCTTAAAGGACTTGAAATCTGGCACTGACTTGGCCTCCTTATGGATGAAAGTCCTTTCGGCCATCCATTTCCAGAATAGGGAGGTTTCATCCATATTGAATATTTACTCTGGGAAGTAATTTTCCTCCACAATTAAGTCATCTAGACTTTCCCAAAATTCTTCAGCTGCCTTCACTTCAGCACTCACAGACTCACCAGTCACTTTCACATTATGAATGAGCAACGACTCCAGAGCTGGCAGTAAATTCAACATCATAGGCAGGTACAGCCTTTTCTTTCAACAACACAAACTTTTTGCTTTGACCATGATCATCATGGTGCTGAGAGGAATATACTTCTGTGTCTGGTCTTCCATCAAAGTCATTAGAAGTTTTTCCATGTCTGATATAGGCCCTTCTCAATTTTTGACTACATGATACTCTAGACCAGTGGTCGGCAAACTGCAGCTGGCGAGCCACATGTGGCTTTTTGGCCCCTTAAGTGTGGCTCTTCCACAAAATACTATGTGCGGGTGCGCACGTACAGTGCAATTGAAACTTTGTGGCCCATGCACAGAAGTCGGTATTTTATGGAAGAGCCACACTCAAGGGGCCAAAGAGCCGCATGTGGCTCGCGAGCCGCAGTTTGCTGACCACTGCTCTAGACTTTATAAACACTGTACACTTGGGCTAAACTAAACTTATAAAAATATGTTTTTCTTTCTTCAGTAATAAATTAACCTTAGCTTACTGTAACTTTATAAACTTTTCAATTATTTTAACTTCAACTCTTTAGTAATAGCACTTATTTTAAAATACATACAATCCTGCAGATCAATGAAGCAGTTTATTTAATGGCTTTCGTCACTTTCTTGTTCTTCAAGATCATAGTTATGGTGGAATAGGATATGTTTGGCAGGCAAGTAATAATCATCACTGATTTTTCCACCTTTTTTAGTCCTTAATCACTTTTTTTAATCCTCACCCAAGGATATGTTTTTATAGATTTTAGAAAGAGAAGAATGGAGAGAGAGGGGGGCGGGGTGGGTGGAGAAAGAAACATCATTGTGAGAAAGAAACATTGATCGGTTGCCTGATGTATACACCCTGATCAGTGATCAAACCTGCAACTTAAGTTCATACTCTGACTAGGAATTGAACCCACAACCTCTTGGTGAATGGGATGACCCTCCAACCAAATGAGCTACTGGACCAGGGCAGTCCTTATACACTTCCAATTTTGTTTCCAGTTCAAACACTTAACAAAGCCTCTTCCTGGCAACATTAGCAGTGAATTTTGTATGCTTAGGGGCCATGATGTACAAAACATCACAAAATTAAACCAAGCACAGGAGAAAATGATGCAACCAGGAGATGCAGTAAGCAGGAGATGTATGAGAATGCTGCCAGTATAACACGGCATACTGCTTCACAGCAAACTTTTTTTTATAAGTACAAAGATTACTCTCTAATGATAAAATTTATAGTATTGTAAATACATAAGCCAGTGACACCATCATTTATTATCATTATCAAGTATTATGTCCTGTACATACTTGTATGTCCTATACTTTTTATAGGACTAGCAGCGCAGGAGGTTTATTTACACCAGCATCACCACAAACACCTGAGTAATGCATTGCACTATGGCCTTAGGATGGCTAAGACACCACTAGGCAATAGGAATTTTTTAGCTCCATGATAATCTTATGGGACTACCACTGTATATGCATTCTGTCCTTGACCAAAACATCATCATGCAATGCATGACTATAACTGAATAAGAAATCAGATATATATTAACTCCCCCTGGGAAGTACTGGGTGATGTGGAGCACACAGAAAAGCTCCTCCTCTCATCCAGAGAGGGCAGGGAGAATTAAAATGCAGAGACTTCTAGACTGAAATGAGACAACAGGCCACAGATACCAAAGCTTCACAGACAAATCCTATACCATATGCAGTGAAACAAGCTATAAAGAACATTTCCACCTACTCACATACCACCCAGTCCTCACCTGGGCCCTCCACACTTAAGAGCTACATATTTATTTGTGAGGAATCTCCTTTCCGTATCATCTCTTTCTTATTCATATATCTGATCTCCAACTCTCTTGTCACTCAGAATAGCAGTCATGTTTTATCTCTCTCGCCAAATGCCATAAAATCCAGCATAAGAAAGGAGGCAAAATGGTTTTCCCTCATCCACCTCCACCCAAAATAATGTTTGAGGACAACAAAAGGCACATTAAACAGAGCTCATTATACATGTAATCTTAACTAGGAATAATGAGTTGAGTCTGAGTGTATAATCCTTTTTCAGAATTAATAGAAATACCACAATCTTGAATTGAAATATTAAATACCTGGAAACAAGGAGTCCAAGATCTATTTTTTTAACTCCCAAATAAAGTATTGTTAGCTCTGCTTCTTTGAATATGGAATCTGCATGCAGTCCTGGTCACTTCTCAGGAGAGAGAAGCAGGACAGCAAAAGTGCTGACACCTTGGCGGAGATGCCAAGGCCACCTCAGCCACCAAGGCTTGTTTGGACATCACAAAGCCAGATGCATCCTAAGGTTAAAGTCACCTATGTGTCCACACTGACTGTCCATCAACAGAAGTCAGAAAACTGCAGAACTGGAGTTACACGGGCCCCCAGCGTTAGCCCGCCTGCTACCATTTACAAGTGAGGCCGCTGAAGACCTGTCAGGTTAAATGACGGGCCAAGGTCTCACATAGCCTGTGAGGGGGAGAAGGGGAGCTGGAGCCCCTAAGTTAACCTCATGACTCTTTCAAAAGAATAACTCCGTTATCTGGTCACTGGAAAGCTTTGTTGAGCTGGGAAAACAATTTCTCATCACTCATAGCTTCCCTCTACAATCTGCAGCCACACGCCCGAAGTAAATTGGCTTAACAGAGCTTCTTCAGGCGTGGTTGTCGCCTTGTCTGAAGAGCATGAGGTGATTCTCTGAAAAGAAAAACAAATGAGGAGTTTCTGGCTCAGCGCTGAGAAAAGCTGAAACCCATCCACCCCTCAGCTCCTCGGCATGGCTAGTGCGTCCCTTTCCCGGTGATTGCTTCAACAAGCATTGTTGAACTACATTAAGTCAGGATCAATTTGTGGCACAGCTCTGAGCCTCCAAATGCATGTTTCAGTGGATTTCAGAAATGACTCACTAAATCAATCTTTTTTCCTCTAAAAAGTAGAGCTTGAAAACAGGGAAATCAGTCTTTTCCTGAGAGGCCCCACAATCTGAGCTAAAAACTGATGCCCAGTTTTATACAGACCACCTCCTCAATTTCGCCCCATATTGTCCCTCCTTTATTTCAGCAAGAGCCCCCACAACAACAGTGGAAAGAGAATTTGTCTTCCACGCAGGCTGTGGCTGTGAATATGACCCCTAACCCACACCAATTCTCACTGCAGCCCTGGCTCCTATATCCAAAGAACACTCGAGGCAATGACTGGAAGAGAGATTTGAGGGTGAGAAGAGGAAAATGGGGTTAAAGTGGAAGGCCAAACAGAAGCAATGTTCACAGAATTTAGCCTTGAGAATGCTATTAGACTCAGAGGAAAGCACTCCAAGGCCATTAGCCTGCATTCCAGTAAACCACAACAAACAGAGACCAGATATGCATGAGGGGCTTGATGAAGACATTACCTCTGAATCAGACTCTGGTCTGATTCGCAGACCAGATACGTGGACGCATCATGAAGGAGAAAATTCCACCTTTCCTCAGACTGGCTGAACATGTTTTAAAAGATTATCTAGGGCCCTAACTGGTTTGGTTCAGTGGATAGAGCGTCAGCCCTCAGACTGAAGGGTCCCGGGTTCAATTCCAGTCAAGAGCATATACTACTAGGTATACCTTGGTTGCGAGCTCGACCCCCAGTAGGGGGCGTGCAGAAGGCAACTGATTGGTGTTTCTCTCTCATCAATGTTTCTAACTCTCTATCCCTCTCCTTTCCTCTCCGTAAAAAATCAATAAAATATATATTTTTTAAAAAAACAAGAAGATTACCTAGGACTGTATCTAAAGCTAATCTGCATGGTGTACAGGCAAACCTCAGAGATATTGCTGATTTCATTCCAGACCACTGCAATAGTGCAAGTATCTCAATAAACTGAGTCATAATCTTTTTGCTGGCGGAGGGTCTTACCTTCAATTTGTTAAAAACGCAACATCTGTGAAGCTCAATAAAGCGAAGCACAATAAAACGAGGTCTGGCTGCTCCAGGAATTGGACAGTAACAGCTGTAGCTGTTTAACGGAACAAGCCACACACCATAGGGTACAAGCAGAAAACAACCGATTCTTACATTTACTACCCATTCAAACCTCATCTGCAGACTCATTCTTCCCTGCCTCTTGGACAAAATCTCTGGCAGATCCCTTAATTTTTTTTCCAATTTGTTTTAGGCATAAGAACAATTTCATTTTGGAGATAATTGGCCAGTCAAACATGAAAATCAAAACCCCAAACTCTTATCTAATTTAGAGTCCCTTTCCTTCTCTAACATGTTATTGTTTTAGGCCCAGAAACATAAGGGGGGAGGAGTCACGTTGGGCTGCCTCTCTGGTCCCCAGCTTTATTCTTCCATTCCTCCTCCCTCCAGGATTGGGCCCAAGACAGGAAGACATTATGGAAAGGACGCTCTTAGCATGGCTGGTGCTTTTGTGATCTGACATTTGGCGCGCATTAATCCAGCTCATTATCTCCTGAGGCAGTAGGAATGTAACACAAAGACTTCCTCCCGGTGATGTCTAACCCAGGCACCCTCGGTGTGGTGATGCCTCCTCCAGCTCCAGGGCCCCAGCAGACTCCTAGACTCTAATGTGTTGCCACACCCAGGTGGGCTTCCAGGGCTGCGTCTAGGTCAGCTCCCTCTACCACCAGCGGTTCTCAACCTGTGGGTCGCGACCCCTTTGACGGTCGAACGACCCTTTCACAGGGGTCGCCTAAGACCATCCTGCATATCAGATATTTACATTATGATTCATAACAGTAGCAACATTACAGTTATGAAGTAGCAACGAAAATAATTTTATGGTTGGGTCACAACATGAGGAACTGTGTTTAAAGGGCCAGAAGGTTGAGAACCACTGCTGAGTCTACCACAATCATTAAAGATCTACGTGCTCCATGGGAAAACACACACATTTTGCCTTGCTATTGAAGTAGGGTGGAATAGCTTCCGGTGTAGCCTTCGGTGTGTGTTATTACTGCCAGGCACACAGATCCAGCCACCTCCTCCGAAATGTGTCAGACATCTGTCCCTTATGCCCTACAAACTCCACAGGAGAGTGGAAAATTCTGCAAGTGGACTTCTTACAACCCCAATCTCTCAGCTTGAGAGGAGGGCAGTAATGGAAGAGGGGAAAGCCACAGCTCTCTGACAGTCTTCTTCCTAAACATTCTCTCCTTTTTGGTCCCAATCATTTAGGTAACTTCCAGGTAAGATTACGGGCTGATTTCAGCCCCTCCCTGGGTCAGTACTTCATGGGAGATCTGACACTCATTGTGAAAGGTGGGGTTCTGTTGTTTTGTTCTCAACCTTTAGGACCTCAGCAAAACTAAGAGAGAGAAAAATCCTATTCTGACAACTGATTGCACAATCATGATACTTCCCTGACATCAACTGACCCCTTACTTGAGCCAAGGTGGGTGTGAAAAGGAGAAATCTCACTTATCTAACCAGTCCCTTCTACTTACATATGAAAGTTCTTGCCTTTGAAAGGATTCCAGGCCCTATTATTTTAAACCTTACCATTATAGATGTCATAGGAGAGCAGCAGGTGCCTAATGGAATCTAATGGGATTTATTTTCCTGTTTTCCCAGATTTAATTACTAAGGACCATAGCTATGAACAAAGACACTGAGCAACCCATGTTCTCCTGCAGAGAACTTCCATGAATTGTGTCCAGCCCCACATCACCTGGCCTTTCGCTCGCTCTCTCTCTCAGTCTCTCTCTCTCTATCTCTCACACATACACACACAGAGGCTACTATAACAAATGACCACAAACTTGGTAGCTTCCGACAACACGTATTTATTCTCTTATTGTTCTTGAGGTCAGAAGCCCAAAGTCAGATTCACGGGGCCAAAGTCAAAGTGTCAGCAAGACCACCCTCCTTCCAGAGGCTCCAGGGGAGAACCTGCTTCCCTGCTTTTTCTAGTTTCTTGAGCTGCATTTCTTGGCTTATAACCCTTCTTCCATCTTCAAGACCAGAAGCATATCATCTTGCTTCAGTCATTACATTACCTCTGTCTCTCCAGTCAACTCTTCCTCTGCCCTCCTTCGGAGTACACTCCTGATTACATTTAGGTTCCATGTGGATAATCCGGGTAATTTCCCCATCTCAGGATCCTTAACTTGACCCCATTCTCTAAGTCCTTTATCCATATAAGGGATGCAAGGATTCAAGGACAGGCTCCTGGGATGAGGACCTGAATATGTATGGGGAACATTATTCAGCCTTCCACAGGGAATAACAGTGCTCATGGAGAGAGAGAATGTCCTTTTCCTGCAATCTGCGCCAAAGCCAAATACGAGAAGTATTGTCTCACCCCACAACCAAGCCCAAACCACCGCTCTTTTGCCTATTGAACTAGAAAGGTTACAAAGCTAAAATACTCACTACCCCACCTTCCTCTGTAGCTAGAAATAGCCAAATGACAGAGGACAGACACCTGGAAATCTCACAATACCAACCTTCGCCTGCATCATCTTGAAGGTTTAATGTGAGAGCTTAAACGACAGCATCCATCCACCTTGGAGGGAAAGCTCGGGAAACTGACAGAGGTGCTGGCCCTGATATGTCCGAGTCACTAAACTAATTTGAACCCCCAACTACTCTCAGTGGGTGAGAGCATGGGCTCTGGGGTTAGGTTGACAGGGACAGATCCTAGCCTCACGGCTCAATGATCAAGTGACCTTGGGCAAATAACTCTCCTCTGTGCTTCGTCTTTCCCTTCTGTTATCATTAAGTGAGATAATGCAAACAAATTTCAGCATACAGAAAAAGCCGACAAATGTTAGCTGTGGTATTCTTTTAACCCCACCCTATTAAAAATTTGTGCCCATTCTTAAATTTTATTGATTCTTTACAGAGAGGAAGAGAGAGGGATAGAGAGTTAGAAACATCGATGAGAGAGAAATATCGATCAGCTGCCTCCTGCACACTCCCCACTGGGGATGTGCCCGCAACCAAGGTACATGCCCTTGACCGGAATCGAACCTGGGACCCTTGAGTCCGCAGGCCGACGCTCTATCCGCTGAGCCAAACCGGTCAGGGCTGTGCCCATTCTTTACCAAAAAGGGAATTAATATAACCATCTACCAAAACACATGAGGCAGAAGCTTAAGGCCTATGAGTCTGTCCATGGACAAAGGGAGCCCAAGAGTAACTGGAACCACAGGTCCTGCACCAGCAGCTGCAGTGGGGGCAGAGTGGGGCTGTCCACCTGCAGTGCAGCAACTACGATGCTCTGCTGCCCACCCACCCCACCTGCTGGGCACAGCACCCAGACCTCCATGTGCCACCCAGACCACAGGCAGGATCCCTGAAAACCCTCTCTTATGTTGTCCTAAGAGCATATGAACAGGAATGGGATGAGAGAGTTCCTAGGAGGCCAGACTGATGCTTAATTCTCTTGTATTGCTGAGCTTCTTGCTCAGTTCAGGACAGGAGTGCTCTTATTCAAAAGTTAGGAGCATAAATACACAGGCAGGATGACTGCCCAAGGAATAAGGGTCATTAGCGAGAGTGTGCCATGCAGATGCTCCTCCTATTTCTGCATTTCCAAAGCAGGGCTACAGGATGCAAGGACATGATTTCAAAGACAGACTGGGAACCAAAGGAGAGTCAGTGAAAAATATAATTTGTGCCATTACCATGACTCCTCATTACTGTCCCCTTTGGGTAAGATCCACCTAGAGCTCTCGGGGTATTTTCTCCCCTGATATCCTGATCTGAGTCACAGTGAGGAAGTCAGTGAGAATTACAGAGTTCTATGGGTTGGAAGGAAAGTATCAGGCCTGGGCTCACCTGCAGTGGGCAGGGGGTATGAAATTGGGACAGTTGAGGGGATCAGAGGAGAGAAAGGGAGGTATGAGCAGGAAATAGCATGGGGAAACATGATGAATGAACCCAGAAGAGAGGCCAGCCTGATAAAGAAACAAGTTTGATGTCAGAAGAAACAAGCTCGGAAAGGTAGGGTGGGCCAGATAAAAACAAGCAGTAAATTACAATAAAACTTCTTTTTCAGAGAATGAAAAAGGCATGCTGACATTTGGGCATTTGTCAGGTGGTCACTGGGATTGCTGACATTTTACTATGAGTAAGAAGATGGCCAGGATGGGTGGGACTTTGCGTGTATTGGAAGAGTTCCCATGACTCCAAACCAGTACATACATTTCCAGGAAGAGCAGAGCACCGTTACTTTGTAGTTTGTTCCGAGAAACTTAAAAGGATCCACAACCATCCTCTGAAATACCGTGAGCCAAGCACTTTTTGTTTTTAATATTGCAGAATACCCCTTTCCTTATCGAGGGAGCTAGCTCAGCATGCAGTCACCTTATCTGACTCCTGTCCCTTGGAAGGGCAAGACAGCTTCAGGCAGGAAAATAAAGATGCTGCTCAGAGGAGCTGCCCATGGGGCAGCGGGATGTACTAGGCACTCCCCTGATTTATCTTCAGTATTAGCTTCTTGGAGAAGAGAGACAATGGTGAGAATGAATTGCATTGCATGTAATGTTTTGCTTCAAAGAATGCTTTGCCTCATTTTCCTGCTGCTCGAACATGCTGAAAATGAGAAAGTACCAGCTGACAATGTTCCTTCTGATTTATAGGAAAGGTTCTTTAATCCCAACTAAGCATTTCACTAAGTGTGGCGCTCTCCCAGCCTCACCACCCTCTCCTCATTCCCTTTATGTTTTCTCGGTGTACCTCCGGATTGTGATCTGTAGAAAGCCAAAATGCTCGAATGACCTTGAGCAATCTCAAGGTGACTTGGTGTGAATAAGCAAAATTTCAAAGGGCGTAATTCAGGTCATGTATCTATGGCTTTCATAATTACTTTGAATATAAATATGATGACACTATATATTTGTCATGCATGTAGCTAGAATAGTCATGGACTTAAACAGTAAATACTATTTGGATCAATGATATTTTCATCTAATATTTATGGCATTGTCATAAGAAGGCTGGATCCTATGAAATGCAACAATCTTAGAAAAATATAACCCATTTCCCCTTATTTGTTAACTTCTGAATTTTAAGTTATTATCTTATAATATTCATTCGAGTTTTTTAAAATTTCATAGAACTATATATAATTGCAATATTTTGTAATTGTATGTCACCTGAAATGTAAATAATGACCTATTTCTCTTTCCAACTACTTAGTGACATGATTTACAATTATCACAGGACCCCCGCCCCCAAAATATAAAATAACAGTCTCAAAACAATTATCTTTTCTATAGGCAAAGAAAAAAAAAATCACCACCCCCAGAGATATCAGAAAATAAATGAACAGAAACAGAGATATTTACATCTCCTCAATAAAGTTGCGCCATCAGGAAACCAGAACATAAATAAATGCAGAGGAAAAACCCTCGCACTTGCCCCCAAAAAAATCTGTTGCGGCTTCCAGAACCTCACACTCTGTAACACTTCCTATATTAAAATAGTATATCACACCTGCCAAAGCACCAAGGTGAGAACAGAAGGCCACTGGTGATCTTTGCTGCTAGGTAATTGCCTGCCCAGTAACAACGTTATCAGGAAGGGGACCCTGGGATTGGGACCAGGCCGAAGAGGTCTGGCAGAGTGGTCTGACATGTGCACCTGCCAAAGTCACAAGCAGGGACATGCGACCTGCCCAGGGAACTAGAAAAGGGCAGGTCAAGCCAAGCTTACCACCAAAGCTGAATAAAGCCTCGGACTGTCTGCGGCTCAACCAACCCCGTACTATTATTATTCCTCTTCAGGTTCCGAAGGCGTATTTTCAACTCAAATGGCTATTCTCAAAATTAAATTGAGCCCATTTTGAAAGCCAAATTTCACGGGACACTGCATTCTAAGACAATACTTCACCCTGTACCAATGTGTTCCTTCTCCTGCCTTCCCTTGATCCAATTCCATCAGAGTGGTTCACTTGTGCAGTTCTATTAAGACCATTCATTATTTGTCTTACATTTGACAAATTCGCTCGGCCTGCATATTAGCTAACCTGGGGGGAAGGGACCTTCCCCGAAGGTATTCCTGCCTTCTATAATAAATCGTTTCCGATTTCCCTTCAATGTCTCCTCTGATAGTTTGTTTGTTTGGGCCTCAGAAGATCTTGTGATTTCTTGAGTCATCTTACCCTTCACAATAATGTAGTTGTTTTTATCAGGACAAAAACTGCTATAGATTTTTAAGAATAAATTCAGTTTCAGCATTCACCAAATTACCCTGATTCCCTAGAACCTGAGAATTTGGGTTGTTCTTCAAGAAATGGTCATCTATCATGTTTAACTTGCTTTTCAGACATTTTCCTTGCGAATAATATATGAGTTTCTCCTTTCAGCCATGGCAGAATTACCACTTTTCTTCAGGTACCTGACAGAGTGCGCATTCCCAGGCTGCAAGGTGGGCCACAAGCTTGTTCTGGTGTCCCCCCTTTCCCCACTGTCAGCCTGAGAAATGGGGTGATATTTTGCTGAAATACATCTCTGTGCTATTTCCTGTACTGAACAACAGTGGTTGTCACAGTAGGGCATGGACTCCCCTGAGGGTAACACAAAGACATTCTGAAAACCGTGAGGCTGATATGTAGATCTTCAGCTTCTCTATGCGCCCTTCCCTAAAACTGATGTTCTCAGGACAGTACCCGAGGTCATACTGCCCCTCACCCCTTTCACAATACACTTAAAAGTGACTTAAAGGAAAAGTATCTATGGCAAGTCCTACTGTGGTGCATTTTCCCAAGTGCCCAAACTGGGTGGCCAAAAAGGAACAAGATGAACACTTTTAAGCAAGGCTCTTTTTTAAGGTTAACTTTTTCTTTTTTAATTTATTTTCCAATTACAGTTTATATTCAATATTATTTTTATTAGTTTCAAGTGTATAGTGGTTAGACACTCATATACTTTACAAAGTGTTCCTCTCAATATTTCCAGTACCCACCTAGCACCATATAGTTATTATAATACTCCTGACTATATTCCCTATGCTGTACTTTACATCTATGTGACTATTTTGTAACTACCAATTTGTACTTCTCAATCCCTTCACCTTTCTCACCTAGCCCCCTAATCCTCTCTCCTCTGGCAACCACCAATCTATTATCTGTATATATGAGTCTGTTTCAATTGTTTGTTTACATTGTTCTTTAGATTCCACATATAAGTAAAACATATGGTATTTGTCTTTCTCTGACTGATTTATTTCACTTAGCATAATACCCTCTAAGTCCATACATGCTGTAGCAAATGGTAAGATTTCATTCTTTTTTATGGCCAAGAAATATTTATATATATCACCACTTTTTTATTCACTCATCTATTGACAGGCACTAGGTTGGTGCCATATCTTGGCTATTATAAATAATCCTGCAATAACTGGGGGAAAAGGAGACATATGTAAAACTTTAGACAATAGAAAATAAAAAGAAATGAACATGGGGTGCATACATTTTATTTTACATTAGTGTTTTAGTGTATATAGCCAGAAGTAGAATCGCTGGGTCATAAGGCAGTCCCATTCTCAATTTTTTGAGGACTCCCCATACTGCTTTCTACAGTGGCTGCACCAGTCTGCATTCACACCAACATTGCACAAGGGTCCCCTTTTCTCCACATCCTCACCAACACTTGTTTGTTGATTTATTGGTGATGGCCATTCCTGACAGGTGTGAGGAGATATGCAATTATGGTTTTCGTTTTAATTTACATTTTTCTGATAATTAGTGATATCATATATGTTTTCATATGTTTATTTTCCATCTGTATGTCCTCTTTGGAGAACGAACATAACAGGTCCTCTGTCTACTCAGGTCTCCTGACCATTTTTTAATTGGATTGTTCTTTGTTTTTCTTTTTTTGGTGTTGTGTGCTTTATAAATTTTGGATATTAACCCCTTGTCAGACGTATCATTGGCAGATATTTTCTCTCATTTAGTAGGTTGTCTTTTCATTTTTTTAATTGTTTCCTTTGCTGTGCAAAAGCTTTTTAGTTTATGCAGTCCCATTTGTCTATATTATTTTTTGTTTCCCTTGCCTGAGGTGATATATCAGAAAAATTATTGCTATGAGAAATGTCAGGGATTTTACTGCCTATGTTTTCTTCTAGGAGTTTTATGGTATTGAATCTTACATTCAAGTCTTTAATCCATCTTTAGTTTATTCTTCTAAATAGTGTAAAATGGTGGTCTAGTTTTATTATTTTGCATGTATTTGTTCAATTTTCCTAACAATATTTATTTAATAGGCTGTCTTTGCCTATTTTAACAATCTCTCCTAATCCATTTCATTATGGAATGCATTTCCTATAAAAATTTTACTTTTGTGCATAATTGATCATAATTGATAATAAATTCATGTTTTTTGATCCAGTGTATATCAATAATAATTGTAATGATAACTCAATCTAGAAGGATATATTCACTCTTAAGACACTTAAGGTCATAGGAAAAATTTAAATTTATATAGTTAATTTTGTTCTAGAGGAGTATTATGATGTGAAAAACTTCCAAACGTAATAATATGTTACACTAGAACACATTTCTGTGCAGAAAGTGAAATAGAAATATGATTTCTAGAACCAGACTCTTAATAAAAGAGCTTCTTATTCATTTTTGAAAAAGATAATAGTTGGAATCAAATTACTATGAAATTCATATTTGGTGGATACATTCAAAAGGCCATCAAAATGGTCTTTTGAATTTTAATGTGTCAATATTTACCAATTACATCCTTTGGAACATTTAAATATATAATAAAAAATGTTAAATGACAACATAAAAATAGGAAAGGTAGTATGTAATCTAAAGAGTACTGTCACACTACATCTAGATGTAAGGGAGAATGAAAGGGGAAAGAAGAGAGGAAGGACATACATGCATCCATATCTGTAAGGTGACTGACAGATTATCTCTGATATCTACCGAGAGGTCAAAATATTGTGGCCTATTAGTCTAGAACAGCCGTGGGCAAACTACGGCCCATTTGAAATGAATAAAACTAAAAAAAAAAAAGACCGTACCCTTTTATGTAATGATGTTTACTTTGAATTTATATTAGTTCACACAAACACTCCATCCATGCTTTTGTTCCGGCCCTCCAGTCCAGTTTAAGAACCCATTGTGGCCCTCGAGTCAAAAAGTTTGCCCACCCCTGAAGGATTAAGTAATTTTACCTTGGCATTCTTATGTCAAATAACTTAATATAAAAATAAGTACATTAAAATGCTATCTTTAGTTAATTTCCACTTACTACATTCAAGCCAGTAGTATATCCAGTGAAATGTAATTCACTGTAGGCTTGGACCCCTGTAATTTTGGCAATACCCATGAGAGGTGCTATACTAAAAGAACAGTGAGCAGGCCAAAGTTATAGGTAGAGCAAACTGAAACACTCAACTTAGAAAGGCAAAATGTGGCTATGAACTTCTGTATAAAATGCAAATCAAAACAACAATGAGGTACCATTTCACACCTGTCAGACTGGCTATCATCAACAAATCAACAAACAAGTGCTGGCAAGGATGCAGAGAAAAAGGAACCCTCATGCACTTCTGGTGGGAATGCAGACTGGTGCAGCCACTGTGGAAAACAGTATAGAGTTTCCTCAAGAAATTAAAAATGGAACTCCCATTTGACCCAGTAATCCCACTTCTAGGAATATATCCCAAGAAAACAGAAACACCAATCAGAAAGGGTATATGCACCCCTATGTTCATAGCAGCACAATTTACCATAGCTAAGATTTGGAAACAGCCTAAGTGCCCATCAGCAGATGAGTGGATTAGATAACTGTGGTACATCTACACAATGGAATACTACACTGCTGTAAAAAAGAAGGAATTCTTACCATTTGCAACAGCATGGATGGAACTGGAGAGAATTATGCTAAATGAAATAAGCCAGTCAGAGAAAGATAAATACCACATGATCTCACTCATTTGTGGAATATAATGAACAACATAAACTGATGAACAAAAATAGAGCAGAGTCATAGAAGCATTGAACAGACTGTCCAACCTATGAGGGAAGGCGGGGGGGTGAGGGGGTAAAAGATCAACCAAAGGACTTTTATGCATGCATATGAGCATAACCAATGGACACAGACAGTAGGGGCATGAGGGCATGTGCTGGGGGGTGGGAGCGGCTAGGGAGAGGTCAATGGGGGAAAAGTGAGACTTATGTAATACTTTAAACAATAAAGAATATTAAAAAAAGAACGGGACCCCCCGCCCCCCCCAAAAAAGGCCATTTAAAGATGTCAAAATAGAATATTTGCTGCAGAAGAGGGATGAATTTAATAGTCTTGCTTTCTTTATCTCTGAACATCTCAATTTAGCTTTTAGACCCTCATGGTGGAAAACTAATCATGTCAATTCAAGTTAACTGTGCCAGTGTCAGAGGTTTATTGCCCCCCTACCCCAGACTCATGTGGATAAACATGCAGTCCTTATCCCCTCCCACCCCTTTCTTCCTGAGGGTGATCTGTGGTCTGTGTATGATCTGCTGGCATCAGGAGGAATGGGGCAGTCTGTCCATGAAAATTCCCTGCCCACATTGGCCTCTGCTAGATGTAATTTGCCTCACCTGGGTCTCAATATTCCATGCTGGCATCCCGTATGAAGTCTGCAATCCTGCAGGTGGCCAGGTCATGTTTCTGAGACCTCAGTCTAAGGTAGGACTGGGCAAACTGTGTCATACGTCACCAGGGGCGTGCTATATATGGCTTAGACTCACACTAAAAGTGGTGATTATACTAACCATTCTTTTAATTTCTTGACACCTACAAAATGGCTACTAACTATTCCCAAATAAACCCTGGCTCTCCCAAAAACATCTGGAAACTTTACATAGCCCCAAACCATATCATGGAGGCATCACTTTCAAATTTAGGTAGCCAGTCCTAAGACTGCCTTTCCCATCCCTTCCCAATGGGAACCAAGATAAAGGCACTTGTCCACAGCCCTACTCCCTCTCTGAGTCCTGAAGTAGCTGGGATCCTCCCCTGAGTGTCCCCATGTAGCATGACCATGTTCCTCCCAGGAAACTGCAAGTCTAACAAAGCTGTGAAACTCTCTCTGATTTCTCTTTGTCCAAGATAAACATGGACAAAACAGAGATGGGAGCAGTTTCCAAGGGCCCCAGGCCAGAAGGAGGGATAGGTACTTAAAGAAAACGGAGGTTCTATTGGGAAAAACACTGTGTGGGGAGGTGTCTGTGGGTGCTGAATTGGTAAACAGTGTCTAGTTCAAGAAGCAGAGAACGGAGGCAGACTCCAATTTCACTTCCTTAAAATGTTGTTAGGAATTAAAAAAAAAAAAAAGCCTGTCGACTGAAATTAGTGAAAAGAAACAGGTAAATTAAGCAAATTGGTTGTTCATTAAATTGTCTTTTAGCAAATTAACCTAGAATGGACATAATTGGTAATAAAGAAAGAATAGAATTTAACTAAGATTTAGTAATTGTCCCTGAGGGGATGACCTACCAATTGCAAATGTTGAATGTCATTGCAAACAAGCCTTTTAAAGATCACCTTTAAAGCAATGCAGTGAGTGGTTAGGGTATGGCCATCATAAACACATACTCACTGGAAAAATGGGGTGGGGGTGGGGGGAGGACTGTCCTAATATTACACAAATGGATTCTAGCGGCTTGGGATAAATTTCCAGTGACAGCATCATGCATGATTCAAAAAGAGCTGTGGCTCAAACAACTTAGATAGAAGTGGAGATGACATGTCGTACAAAAGTGCATTAGAAAATTCAAAAGTGGTTTTAGTGACAATGAAGACATAATGTCAAAGATGAATGTGAAGAGCACCGAGAAAATGAAAGTTAAAAAAAAGCATAAGTGTACACTATTTTGTTTAATGGAATTTAAAACATGTTGTACACCTAAATTAAATATAATAACTGGACTCCTGACTGTTTCATCTATAACTCTTAAAGTTTACTTATTTGAGTTTGGAAACAAAATTAGATTTTCTCATTGAGAAAGTAGAAGATCAGGGTCACTTACAGATGGAGATTTCTAGTAAGAGGTAAATAAGAAGGGATCACAGTCCTACAACCCATATGACAAAGCACATGATATGACCTTGAGAGCCAGGAAAGCTGCTCTGGAGAGCCACAACTTAAACTGCTGGCAAGATAAAGGATGAGAGGAATGAATGTTCCAGAGAAAGTCACAAGTAGGTACAGAGTGCTGGGGCAGGAAGAGACCCAGTGCTAGGAAATTGACCAATGGCTGTGGCTGGAGCACAGGAGGAAGGGAAGTGCAGTAAAAGGTGAGGCTGGAGAGTCACAGACAGACAATGCAGAGCCAGGGAGAGACACTGATGTTTTCATCTAAGGGTGATACGAAGTCAGTAAAGAGGTGGCTGCTGCAGTTACCCAAACAATAGGTGCTGGCATCCCAGGAGGCCAGGGCCAGGTTCCAGATCACACAGGGCCCTGCGAGCCACGGTAAGGGTTTAATGCAGGGGTCCTCAAACTACAGCCCGCGGGCCACATACAAATACAAATATTGTATTTGTTCCCGTTTTGTTTTTTTACTTCAAAATAAGATATGTGCAGTGTGCATAGGAATTTGTTCATAGTTTTTTTTTTTTTAACTATAGTCCGGCCCTCCAACGGTCTGAGGGATAGTGAACTGGCCCCCTGTTTAAAAAGTTTGAAGACCCCTGGTTTAATGGATGCGGGTTTGGGTTTCGATTGGGTTTGGTTTTCTGTTTTGTTTTGCTGAAATGCAATTGGGAAGCCATTGAAAGGCAGCAACTATTAGAGTGAACTGATCTGACCTGTATTTCTTGCAAACAGCAGTCTAGTTGCTGGGATGAACAGCAAAAGGCCAAGATTTTTAAAAGGGAGGATGCTTGGATGATTATTACCCTCATCCTGTATTACACGTGGGTGCTTGGCCATGGTGGTGGCAGCAGAAGTGAAAATATGTACATGCATGGACAAGAGGGAGGGAGTTTCAAAGGTGCCTCCTTTGAGGCTGAGACTTTGCACCTTTCTTTCAGTGGCAAAATGCACAACACTGTGCTAATGTCCTGTATTTCACAGGCATGGAAACTTCCATGTTCCGCATGCTGTGTAAACAAAGGAACGTTCCAGGGTACATCGCAGAATCACCCAATTTGTTCCACGGGATGTGGGGTTTAGAATGACTGTCACCTGACCTGTTTTGGAAGAGAGGATGACTTACAGTGTTTTGAAGGAAGCCCCGTGGTCATCACCCCGTGATGATGCTCTTAGTTAGACACCAGTGGATCAAGAAGCTGATCCTGGGATCCCGAATCCAGGGAAAGGTGCTGAGAGATTAAAACCACTGTGGCCCATTAGACGGGACTTCCTCATACACATAATGTCTGCAGAAGAGAGTATCCTTTACCGAAGAGAAGACTGGTTTTGATACATAAACCACAAGAAGGAAATTTTCACATTTGTTACCTGTTTTGATGGCCTCTCCTGTGGTTCCGCCTTTCTCCTCCATCGAGAATCTTGTAAGATGGAGCCTTGGGAGCAGACGGAGAGTGTCTTTGTCTATAATATTGGAGCCACGGGGCAGTCCGCCAGCACAAACACCAGGAACCAGCGCCACTCAGAACCCCAGGCTACACATCCCTTACACAGATGCTGAGCAAACCACTGCCAATGTGGAGAAACACATGCCCTTTCTTGTGGGAGAAGTAAGGGCGAAAGTGCATCTCTGACACATTCAGCAAACAGAGAGTTAAGAGTTCTGGCCCTCTTCCCTAATGTGTGGGTAGTAGGGGAGTCAAGAAGGTCACCATGGATACATCTGGCTGCATCTGCCTGAGTCATTTGCATTGAACAGATTGCTACAGGGTGTTTTTTCCTAGTCTCATTATGTGTATGCAATGCCAATTAAATAACAGGAATGAAAATTAAAAAGGAAAATATCTGCCCCTGCTGGGTTTAATCTCATTAGTGCAAAGTCAAATGATTAGTCCTAAAAGGGCTCCAATAGGTAGCAAAGACAGCATTCAAATTGCAAGTACCTTCTGCATCACAACGAGAAAATGAGTCAGAATGGCTCCCTCTGTTGAAGACACCAGAGCCATGCCTATAATAAGCCCATGTTATGGCTTGAGTAGCACTGTGTCTCTCTTTAGTTGAACAGCGGGGAGATGGCCATGGCATATCCCAAACTTCAAGTTCACAACATAGAGTACTGTCAGGCACTTTAAGGACAGGTGTCGCGTTTCCCTGGGTTGCCTGTGAAACCCGGGAGATGCTTACTTTACAGTGCTCGATGGCGTCCATAATCCCAAGCATGAGACTTTTTTTCTAATTAACCAAACCAGCCAGCTATAAATTTGCCAGCAGCACAGAGTAGCTCTCAGAGAAAAATGCAAAGTGGAAAGGTCTGTCCAATTTAAGCCTCGGAGTGCATTTAAAATGAAAGGATTGAGCAGCTGGGAAGCACATCAGCCGACGCTGGTCCTTCGCTAAGCCTCAGGTGGAATACCAAATTTTCCCTTCCTTCAGAAAGTCTGAGTAATGTCAGCTGCAGCTGTTTGGAATCAACATGATTCAAGAAGGAGCCTTGGAATGGTAGGCTATGCAAAAAAATGGCCAAGCCCAGGGGGTTTTCCTCAGGGACACATTGACATTTAGCTTTATTTTCAAAGTGCTCTTATACCTTATCCTGTGATACCTTCACTCTGATAAGCAGAGAAAACAGGAAGCATGCCAGTATTCCAGGTGGTAAAAGTGAGGCACAGATATGACCCCGGCCGTATCGATCATCTTTACTTAATTGCCCCACTGATCTTGCCAGTCCAAGGAAGCCAGGTACACACAGGCAAACATCTATCTAGGAACAACGTCACCTGGTATGAAGCATGGGCACCATGCCCTTCCTTGCCTGCTGCTGAAAATGAATTACTTTGCCTGCCCAGGACAGAGAAAATTGGACATTTTCCAGGTGAGGACCAGTGAAAAGTGAACTTCCTGATCAAACAACCTGTAACAGGGGCCAGAGTTAGGCCTCAGAGAAGTCTCTGAATATCCTAAAATTATATGCAGCCCGGCTTGTGTGGCTCAATGGTTGAGCACTGACCTACACTGAACCGGGAGGTCATTGTTCAATTCCCTATCGAGACACATGCCCAGGTTGTGGGCTCGATCCCAGGTAGGAGGCGTGCAGGAGGAAGCCAGTCATTGATTCTCTCACCATTGATGTTTCTCTTGCTCCCTCTCCCTTCCTCTCTGAAATCAATTATATATATAGATATATATGTATATATCTATAATATATATATTTATATACATATATATGTATATATGTATATATAGTTATATGCAAAAGTATGAAAAGTGGGTGCATATGTGTGTGTGCCTGTGAACTCATGAAAATAACTTTTGTTGGATTATCTACCCCGATGATCTGTAAAAGGTTAAGAATCCTGATATCTACACATGAAGGGACCCCAAGTTATCCTGGAGAGGCTGAAAGGAAGCTGGAACTGCCTGCCTTAGGGCAGAGTTAGGAACAGTGAGGAGGGAAGGCCTGTGCGGCACCAAGATCCTACTCATCAAAACTGGGTCACGGTCAGCTCTTCAGAGTACTGGGAACCTCGGGAGCAGGACACTCTCAGTGGGGGGCAGTGCTCTGCACTGGGAAGGACATGGGGTTTTGGACTTAGATGTGTGTTTGCCAACATTAGCTATGCGATCTTAGCCAAGGTATTTAATATCACTAATGTTCAGTGTCCTCCTCCTTAAAATGAAATAATAAAAATATTTTAAAATGAAAATAATCAGTCACTTCACTCAGCATTGTTACAAGGATTCAGTGACATGACATAGGTCAAGTTCCCAGCAAACAGAAGACCCTCAATAAATGTCAGTTCACTTTCCCTTCTCCTGTGTGAATGCCTTAAGAAAGGATAGTAAGAAGAGAAAAAGGAGAGCGGAGGGGAGGGGAGGGGAAGAGAGGAACAGATAAGAGTGGCCTGATAAGAGAATAGAGAAAAGACACGTGGGGACTTCACAGGATGAACCAAGCAGTAGGAAGGGCCTCAGGTATCTCGGACCAGTCCCAGCAGATGGGAACCTGAACAGCAGAACTCAAACCCAACCTTTGGAATGGGTGATCTTCCCATCACTTCTCCCTAACTCCTGTTCCCTCATAGCTTTTTTTTTTTTTTCATATTTGCATTCTGTCCCTCTCCATTTAACTATAAAGCTAAACATAGTTTGCAATTAAATGAGTAGATCCATTAGTTCTAAGAAACAAAAGGTAATGTACCTGAATAAAATAATGTCCATATCACCAGCCAGCTGTGAGCGGAATAAATGAGCCAGCACAGAGCTATTAGCAACTGTAAATAATGCCACGTGGAATAGTCAGTGCCCAGTGATTGACACACTATCGGGGAGGGCTTCACGCTGAAAGGACACATGACAGGTGCCCTTCCTCCCCATCCCAACTTTGGTGGCTAGAGGTAATCTAATACAGTGCTTCCCACCATGTCCTGCTTCCTGTGCCCTGGGTTCCCTAGGACAGCTCTGACTTTAAATTACACAGTGGGACAGTTCCTTTGAACTCCTTGCCAGAGCTGTGGAAACTAGAAGGTCCTTGACATTGGACCTCACAGCAGTTGAAGGCCAGGAGGCTGCCCTGGGTGGTCTGACAATGAGAAAAATCTCGCCTTGATGAGGGGAAGAGATGCCACGCACATGACAAGGATCACACCCCCTCCATGACTTCTGAAGAGCAAAACTGGGGCACGCCCCAAGACACAGACAAGCATGTCCCTACATGCTGTGGGGGTGAATTTATTTTTCCCTCTTAAGATAAACGAATACCTACACCAGGCTAAAATTTATAAAGCTTTTGTTAAAGAAATAAAATAAAGGTACAGTTCTCCCTCTCCTTCCTCTTCCCACAATCCGAGGGCAATCTGTTTTAACCCATGCATGCTGGTATACTTTTACTTCATCTGCACATCTCTAAGTATTTCTTACCGGAAACAATCAAATTGGCCCACCAGCAGATTAATGGCTGAACATCGACTATCTTGGTTTATTCAGAGGAACAAAAACAACTAATAGCTAAGGTGCCATGATTCTCACATTCTTTCCTAAATACATATTGATCCTTACCTCTCCCGGCTCATACAAATGCATGGACACAACCTGCCCCGGAATTAAGTGACCTGGAGGTAGCCAATGTAACACTGTTTATTTCTCTGGTGACTGTCAGAAAAGATAGCACAGGGACCTTGTTTATTTCTTTGGCGACTGTCACCGAGACAGCAGAGTGACAGCCTAATGAGATTTGGATTGACTGCAGAAGGTCTGAGAGCACCAGCTTCCTCAAGAACTGGGGAGGAGACAGAGGGCAGCATAGCCAGTGGGGTCTGACCGCAGTCTCCTTGCAGTGGGTGTGAAGCTGACGGAAAACACAAACCAAGGGGAATGGAGGGCAGGCCTATCGGTGTCTCCAAACAGCCTCTGACAGTCGTGCAGGCGGGCACCGTGCCCCTCTCCCCTTTCTCGGGCTGCCCTGCCCTTGGTGCTCTGATACACTGGGATGTTTTCTACCGGGGGAGACAGAGGAATTCGCCATCTTAAATTTTGGTTGGTTTTGTTTTTCAACACAGAACTTTGAGAAGGTTCCTGTTGGACCTCTTCCGGTACTTGACAAGGGGGGAACTTGGACATGCAATGCTTTCTGTTGGGAAATAGATATTCGGAAGGTAAAAAGATATTTTCTCCTTTGCACATGGCAGGTGCTAAGGACATAGTGACAGTGACAGTCCTTGTGGGGTGGGAGGTAGCTCTTGCATCAGAGCACACTGACACCAGTGCATCTTTATGATCTACGTGGAGCCAAAGAGAACTCTTGAGACAGAATTTCAATAGGAATTTATATTCAGAAAACCAGATTGGCCTCCAACAAGAAAATGACTCATGTCTGTTCGGCCAAGTCGTAGCGGAGAACGTATACAACTGTGAAGTGATCCCCCAGGAAATGCCAGAGTAGCTGAAGGAATCAGACCTCTAATCAATACTTTGAATCATTTCTGGAAATAGGAAATAAATGATATGCCCCTATAATAAAGGGAAATTTCTCTAAGGTGTAGTATTTGGGAAAGAAGCAGAGGTCTTAGGAATTAGCCTTGGCCTTCATATAAGGAATTATAATTATTCTGCCGCCACTGAAAATGTTTCTGGGGTTCCATAATCAGCAGCCACTTATGGGCATGAAACCTGGTGACCCTCAGCATGATCTAACAGCAAATGGCTAAGGTTTGAGATCATGACAATAACAACCACAGCACTACTTGAGCACTTGCGCAAAGGCAGGAGTAACTGGACTACTTCCAACACATGTTAAGCATGAAACTTGAGTTAACTTATTTACAACAACCTTATGAAGTAGACATTTTAAGGCACAGAGAGGTTAAGTAACTTGGCCAGAATCACACAGCTAGTAAGTGTCAAAGCCAGGATTCAAAGCTAATCTGGAGGTCTGATTTAAGGGTAGTTTTTATCTCTTATACTATTTGGGGGTCATTTATTAATACAAAACTTGCATTTGGATCCTATTTAGCATCCTGTTTATTCCTCTAAAAAAATCCTTTCAGAGGATAAGTGAGTAACTTTAAGGAAATTGCTTTTGTAAAAATCTTATTTCCCAGTCCTGTTTATTCTTCCCAGGAGCACCATCTTCTAGAAGAGGAACATTGGAAATAACCATACATCAGAAACCTGAAGCAATCAGGCCTCAGAAGGTAACATTATTAAACAATCTCAAGGTGGGTTAGTCCTCAAGCATTTAATGTTTCTTTACCAGCAACTCCAGTCTCTATATAACCTTTTTTGGAACAAATAGGAACACTTTTCCCCTGAAAATATTGTGTTATATTCACCATGTATCGACTATAGCCCCATTTGATCCTACATTTCTTTCATCTGCAACAATGAGCTTGAAATATAAAATGCATGTGTTCACTGGGGCACTGCAGAAAATTAATTCCCAGCAAATTTTGTCAATGACTGTCACTCACGCGCTCCCTTAAAGGATTGTTCTGTTGTTGCACAGACACATCATTAAGCACTGCTGTGAGAGGAGATAGATAACATAGTTCTATTTTGCAGGTCTCAAACCTAAAGGGAAATCAGATATTGCTTAGTATTGTCATAGTTGCATAATCGCCCTTAAAATCCAGCTGTGAGGCATGTTCCTACATGTAGTTACATGTGACCCACGTCTTTTCTGAGCTGAGTACATAAATGCCCTCTCCTCTGGCTCATTCCTGTGACAGCTGCTCACAGGCTGTCATTGTCCCCACTTCAGTTCATTCCCTTCACAGAGAGCCCTGTCTCTGATAAGACTAAATCACTCCCCGATATATCCTCCTTGAGAGCAGGAATCCTATAGGTCATGTATCTTATGATGTTGATATGCAAATGCTATGGGCTCACTAAATAAAGATTGAGTAAACTGTGTAACTGTGCCAACAATGTGACAATAATATATCAATAATTTCTTCCTAAAGTCTATGGCAATGCCACAGATCTGGGTGGCATCCCTGTTTTTCTTGTCCAGTGATATTTTGCTAAACATAAGACAAGGGACATCAGGTACCTCATATCTGCCTGCCATATGATGGTTGCTTAGAAATATTATCCAGGAGCAGGTGAGAGAAGAGAGTCATCTAATTATATAGGTTTGTGGATTTTTGGTTTTTGTGTGTGTGGTTTTTTGCGGGGGGGGGGGGGGGTTGTGTGTGTTTGTGTGTTTGTTGTTGTTTTTTAAAAATAATGACTCCTCTGTATCTCTGACCCAGTTATTCTGGCTCTGGCCCTTAAGATGTGACTTCAACTTTCATTCGAGTCAAACTCTCCCAGATGGACCAGGCAAGAGGGCAAAATCACAAGCAAACTGAATCCTAAGCTTTGACTGACAGTCCTGGCTACCATCCTCAGGAAATAAACTCCAATTACAAAGGCTGCAAGGTGCCCAAGAGAGAGTCTGCGAGGCAGACGGGACACTGTAGGAGGGAGTGCAGTCCTAAAGGACACTGAAAACACAGGGAACAGATGGGCCTGGACAGTCTCCACCCTCACTATTCATTCGAGTGAACACAGACAATTGTGTGGTCTCATCAGTAAACCAAAGCTTCTGAACATCACAAAAGGTACATTAAGCTGTTTAGCTGTATCGTTTAAAATAATGGGTTGCACCCAATAATCGGCCCAGAAAAGGCAGGAATTTGATTTAATCTAAAAGGATTGTCATGGCTCTCACCCAATTATTAATTGATTATCTACAAACAACGTCCAGAATTACCATCATTACCCCAAACACCTATTATACTGTGGTTACAAACCCAAATACAAACTTGGTCAATAAAATCCACATAAATACAGACATGCACTTTGGGGGATGAGTCTCAAAAATTTTATTCTAAAATTGTAAACATCCCATACATTTTCTGGGAGATTGGATTTTATCTATCCAATAAATTATTGAGGTGCGTTTTTTTTTACCACCCCAAGTCAAGTCTCCTTCCATCACCATTTATCCCCACTTTACCCTCCACTGAGGAGCGCTCTTTACCTTTCCTGGAATTCGGAATGAAATGCAAACTGAAGAAAATACTGGCTGTCATCTTTAAGCCCTACTCCACCCAATGAAAGTACCAAGCTTAGTCAGGAAATACAAAGGACACAGTTTTATATTATGCCATCACCAGTTTGGGATACTAGGCAAGCTTCATAGAACCCTTCTAGAAATGACCACAATACTTGCCAACACCTATATACCATTTGGAGGCTCTGATACTAGTACAAGTATGCCTGCCTTAATGAAGAAGGAACGTGCTCTAGACCTGAGAGCCTGCTTTTCCTACTCCCCTGTCCGTAACAAGACAGGGAAGACACCCGAGACAAGATCCCCATCTATGTGTGGACCCCTAAGGGTGGAGCCATAGAGGAACCTGGTCCCAGTCTGTGACCAAGGGTGGCAGTAACTCATCTGACAACACTGCCAGCAAGACGAGGGCTAAACAGTTAATTACCAGGCTGGCTTCTGAACCTAAGGGGAATCTTAATAGACAGAACTAATTAAAATCAATACTCATAGGATAATTGTGAGAAGAAGAAGAAATTGCTCAAGATACATTTTAAAAATGGAGAAAAGTAAGCTATCTCGATTCCTTGTGCCAATCTTACTATCTGGACCACCAGTCAACGTGTACCAACCGATAGTCTTTTCAGGAAGGCACAAGCATGGGGTGGGAAAGGGCCCACACAGGAGCCCACAGAAAGGGTTTCCTGAGCTCCTGGGTCCTGTGGCCAGAAGTGGCCAGAGACACTGCATTTGTGACAACTGGGTCATGCTAATGTGAAGCTTTCTGATGCCGGAAGTGGGAAAATTTGACTTTTCTTCTCTGTGACCTTGAGAAATCTATTTAATTTAATTTCTCTGAGCCTCGGGTTGTTGTTTTTAATCTTTAAAATGAGAGGAGGAAAGGAGAGGGATCCCTCTTTGAGATCCTTTCAGTTGTGTGGTTCTGGAATATTTTATCTCAGACTTACAGACAGGAGCCAAGAATATATATTTTTGAAGACATAGATGCAAATAATGGCCATCCTTTTTTTAAAAAAATAATGTCTTGTTCTGATTTTCCTTGAAAACCATGGGAGTGTGTCACACTGCATTCTTCATTAATAGCATCCCCAGCCTCATACTAATGTGTGACCTAGAGAAACTGGAGTTTGGTTTTGTTTTTGCAAAGTGATAAATGGAAGCTTAAAATCATGTCCCAAATTTAATTATAACACGGTATTCTGGTTTCTCTCTAGATTATTATAGCACTATTCATTAGAGGGCAGGCTCTAGTAAAAGGCAAATCTTCCCAATCCAGCAAAAACTGCCCTAGCACAGGATTCCAGTGTAGCTGAAACACCATTTCAGTGCTTCTCCTTTTCAATTTACTACTGTGTACTAATGCCAGCTGAGGACAGCTTTACATGACCATATAATAGAATGACAAGAAATGAATTTGATACATTGGGGCTGTGGTGACAGAAGGGATTTTTTTTTCCTTATTATCTATCTTTTAATTGTTAATTGTTTTAGTAGTCATACATGCTCATAGTACTAAAATAAACAATGAAACATTGTCTCCTTCGCCATCCTGTCTCCCAATGTCCCCCCCTGGATATGCCCCCAGGGCAGCCACTGCCGATCGTTTGTCACCTGACCTCCCAGAGATACAAGTGATGCATGTATATATAAGACTGCTTTTTGAAACACAAATGTTAGAATATTTTACCATTGTTTTGCATCTTTTTAAACTTATATCTTAGATAGTGTGCCTTACTGTTACGTGCCTCATTATTTTAAAGGCACCTTTTTCATTTTATAGCTAGACATACTTTATATAATTGGTTCCCTATTGATGGGCATTTAAGTTGTCTCCAATCTTGCACTATTACAATCATTGCTTAAATAAGTACCTTGGGACATACTATTCTGTGCATGTGTGAATGCATCTATGCAATGCATTAGAAAGACAGAATTGCTGGGCCACAGGCATGTGCATTTGTGAGTTCTAGAGATATGGAAAATTGTCTCCGGGAAGGTTAGACCAGTTTATATTCTTAGGATGAGAGTGCTGTTTCCCCCATCTCTGTCAATGTACTGTCCAATGGTTTTACTATTTTATCTGTATGAGGGATAAAAAAGAATTTCTTGTCATTGTGTTAATTTGGAATCTATTTATTATGAGGAAAGTTGTCCATCTCTTAATGTGTTTAACATCTTTGAGTTAACAGTGGTGACCAGAGACTGTGGCAATTGACCAAGGGTCTCAGCTGCTGTCCTCTGCTCCCAGCCAATAGCTAAGTAAGGCAGGCCTATCCCATGAGACTCCTTGGATGGTGACTCTGGCTCAAGGACTCCACAACAACCTTGCAGAAGTGTCCCCTAGACTGCTTCATGGTTTAGGACACTTTCACTCTAACTTCCTTTCCTCTCTCCTTCACTTAGTATCAGACTCACACTGTGATCTTAGTCCTGTCCCAGTCTCTCCCCACTCCTTCCTTCTTTCCTCTAACACAATTCACCTTGTACATTTAATCCTGTCTTGGTATTTACTTCTCAGAGGACCTAGGCTAACACATTAACTGTTCATATCCTTTGCACATCATTTTATTGTTGTGTTGGAGATATATATATATATAATCAGAGAGGGAGAGAGAGAAAAACATCAATGATGAAAGAGAATCACTGATTGGCTGCCTCCTGCATGCCCCTACTGGGGATGGAGCTCACACCTGGGGCATGTGCCCTGACCAAGAATCAAATCGTGACCTCCTGATTCATAGGTCGACGCAAAACAACAGAGCCACGCCTGCTTTTCTTTATTGATATATAGCTATTCCTAATATAATACTCACTTAGCCCTTTTCTGTCATGCAATTATCTTTCCTTAGTTGGTCTTGGACTTATGGCTTAGTTTATATTTTCTCCATGTCAAAGCATGTCTAGGATTTCTGAGCAATACATGGGAGTCTCTATAAAGGTGTAGATGTAACTCCTCTTGATCTGGAAACCTAGGGACCAGGAAGTTGGAGGCCCAACTCACACTCATATAGAAAGGTCAAATGAGAGAAGAAATGGAAGACCTTCAGCAGTCAAGGGTCTGCAAAAATTCTGAAATCCCTCTGGACAGGCATAGCAAGGTCCCCATCCTGGGGGTGGAGAACCTCCTGGAATAGGTTCCAATTATGCTCCCTGGGAGGAGCTCTGCAGCTGTTACCCTAGGTGGCCCTTGGCTGTTTCTTTTTCCATTGCCATCCTTGGTGATCTCTAACACAGTATTGAGAACATGCGCTCAATGAGGACTGAGCAGCTTTCTCTGTGCATTTCCACCCAAAAGTTGTTTTAGGTCTTCAATCGTCACAGATTTCCTTAGTGTAAGCTAGCTGTTCTTTTGACAATACAATCTCCTAAAAACTGTGTTACTGAGATCTGTCAGCTCCTTGTGCCAATAGCCATGCCCATGGTTCCCTTCTAGACATATTTCTTAGACTTACTGGATTTCTTTGTTTTCTCACCCACTGCCTCAACCTCATTCATTCTCGCTTTCTTCTCTCTCTCTCTCTCTCTCTCTCTCTCTCTCTCTCTCTCTCTCTCTCTCTCCTTGATTGTGGGAATGGTAGGTCTATCAGATTACAGAGCCAAAGCCACAATTTCAGTCTCTTTTCCATGATCCACTTTGTCCCATGGAAAGAACTTTTTGAGTAATGCCTCATCAGTTGGACCCTCATCCTGAGACACTTTAACCCGTCCGAAGGTTTTAACAACATATGACAACCATACTCTTGATTTGTTATTTGCCATGAGGATGAGTTGTAATCAGTCCTTATTGCCCAGTTTTTTCTTCCACCAGTTGGGCTTGAGAACAGTTGTCCCTTTCAAGCCCACAAATCTCCAAATTTCTGGACTCCCTCTCTTCCTTTTCATTCCTGCTTGCATCAGCCAGTTCTTTTCTGAACTTGCTAAGCACAATCTATAGCAACCAAATCATAGTAAGATTCTGTTTCTCAGCCTCTGTTTCTGGGGCTACAAATTTCTGAGGTAAATTATTTGCCTTCAAAGTTACTGTAAGTAACACTTTTACCAAATGTGTTGCCACTATTTGCTATGGATCATGATCTTTCCAGCTTCTGATAAGTTGCTTTGCTATTCAGCAGCTAGGCCAATGCCACCTATTTTGTAGTTTTGTTACACCAGCTCCCTCTTTAGAGGTTCCAATATCTGCATCAGAGCGGATAAGTAGCTTATGCTATGAGAACAAAATCTCAATGCCTTAACAAAAGTTTATGTCCTGGCTCACATGACATGTTCCATGCAGGTTGGCAGAGCATCTCTGTTGATCACTGTCACTCAGGGATCAAGCTGACAGGGCTTCATGTCAGCGGGCACTTCTATATTACAGCAGAAAGAAGGAAATGTGAAGAACTGCATCATTTATTTTTCTGCCTGGAAGTGGCACATATCATGTCCACTCACATTGTATTAGTCAAGTAAGCCACATGGTCATGACTCACATCAGAAATGGGGGGAATGTAACTGTCCATTTTCACAGGCAAGGAGACCTGGCAATACTCAGTGAACTACACCTATTGTCTCTTTCTGTTCATTCTCCTCCCTGCCTCTCCTCCTCTATCCCACACCACTTCCTCTTCCTTATCCTCTTCCATTTTCCCTCCGCTAACTATTTCTCCCAAAAGGCTTGATTTGGCTTTAATATAACCTTGCACCCCTTTCTATGCCAACCCCAAGTTCCCTCTTATATGAACTGTGTTGCAATTCACAGGCATTAAAAGCAAAAGTCTTAGAGTTGTGTAAAAAGTATTTAAAGTTAATATGGATAGATTGAAATTTCACTTAAAGGAAACCTGTAATTGGGTAGTTTGGTCAGATTCCTGGAAGAAAGCTTCCCAAGTCCAATGTGTGAACCAAGAGCGAGAGTGCTTTCCATTTGCAGACTCTGTATCCCGACCCCTCATGAAAGCCGGGGTTGTTAGGGCCATCCTGCCAAACCCAGAGCTATGACTGAAGACACATTTACTGGCCGATACAGGGATTGGCACAAATACCCAATGAGCTAATCACAAGCTCACAGAAGTGCTTTTAGTTATCATTGTCATCTAAAAACAGTTAGGGTTCAAGGTAAGCCAATTAGGTTTGGCAGAAATGCTATCTCGTTCAATAAGATATCACCTTTCCAGATGACCTGTTAGACCCACCGATAAAAAGACTCCTACTTAACTTTGAGAAAAGAGGTTTCTATTAAACTTTTAAAAAATTTATCCAAAGAAATTTTATTACTTAAAGTACTGCCTTTAAGTGCACAGAAACTTGGGAACTTTGTAATCAAACTCATTTCAGTTTAACAAGAGATTCCATGTCTTAGCCTGTAAATGCAATGTTACAGCACCATTGCTTACATTCTCTTAGAACAAGTTTTTTGCCAAGTCAAATAACTCAGGCACCAGTCTTGCTTGTTCCGTAAATTCTATAACGTCATGGTTTTTGGAAATTGAACTTCTCTAAGATATGATTTCTACAACTGCAAAGTTGGATTGGATGGTCGGTAGAGTGTATCCCATGTTAATTTTCTGTGGCTCAGATACACACTGGAGCATCCGACACCCACAGATTTAACATTTCCATCAATCTTACCCCAAAGTGTGTAATAAATGTATCAAAGTTGAAACATTTTATAATTTGTTTCAGTTAATCTAAATAAACTCTCAAAGGACTTCCTAATAATTTCTAAACACTATTTTTAACAACAGAACACATCACCATCAGACAACTCTCCTTCCCACCCAGCCCCATCCACATCACTGAACCAGTTTTGTATTGAACTTGCAGACTAATCTGGCCTTACTTAAGCAAGTTCTGAATTTTATAATCGTCTTCCTCAATCCCTCACTTCTGGGCTGCCAGCCAGACTGTGAACAAGAAATGTGAAGGGTCATTTCCTGAGGTGAATGCTTAAAGTTGTTCAAAGTGCTCGTGGGTGGCTTGGACTGCCTCAGCTTCAAAACCACTTTTTCCTGTTTTCATGCTTGATTTCGTGTGTCACTGACCAGTGTGGAGGAGAATTGAAGTTCTTTCAGCTGTGCTGCTGCAGCCTCGGCACCTCCCAGCCCTTTTCCAGTCCCCTCTCTATGGGTCAAGCTCTGCTTCAGACAATGCCCCTCACCTTCCAAAATTAGCCGCTACCGTATTCAAATCTAGCTAGCAGAACTCACAGTTCTTTCTTCTTGCTGCAACCCTGCACGCCACAGATACGGACTCTCCCGGGTCCTAAACTACTAGCCCTTACCTCTATACCGTAAATAAGACTCTTTATATAAAATATGTACTTAAAGAAATCCCTTTTTAATGAAATTGATTTGTTTCCTCTAGATTTACCCAGAAAAATAATCATGGCTACATATCTGGTATTTTCATTACTAGAAACCCTTACTCCCACTATACAGGCATCACTTTATTATAGATATTTGAGACAGAAAACTCTGCATCAAGAAGCCGTTTTTTTCTTAATTGCTTTATCTATTATTTGTATAGGTAGCCATCAGAAAAAGAAAGGGTGCATGGTTATGCCATAAAAATTTGTATATTCAAATTCTGTGATAAGCTTGGTGAACTGAAAAAAAAACGGGGAGAAAGAGATCCTTTTGCTGCTTAATAATCCTTTTCACCTAAAAAAATAATAATAAAGGCCTCAATATTAAGCCTACTACAATTTATTTTGAACAGGATCCTTATATGTTCTTAAGGGCATTCAATTAAAACAAGGTGTAAAGAAATACAAATATCTGGACTACTACTAGTTTTGTTATTCTTAGCAGCTAGTAACAAATGCTGTTTCTAACCCCGGTTCCTGTTCCCCGCGTGGACTGACCTCACTTTTAACTTGCTCTAAATTCTTACCTTGGAGACCAAACTTCCCCAGGGGTCCAGGATTCTAGTTCCTCTAGACCAGTTTCAAGTTGCTTTCATAACGTTAAATCATCCTTCTCCCCAGCTTGGCAGTTTTTATTTTTTAAAGGCAGCTACTGGTTTAAAATGAGCACTAAACGAGGCATTTAATTGCCTTCGTGTGGAAGGAGCGCCTCGGCATTGGCGTCCGGTCTTAGACAGGGACCCGTGGTTGCTGAGTGCGCATGTGCAATGCAGCGCAGCCTGCGTGGGATGAGCTCTCCCGCGCACCTGACTCCCAGCGCAGGGGCGGGTGCTCTCGCGAAATCCCGCGCTCCTAACTAGCTTTCCCACCCACACCAGGCTGGACAGTCTTTTCCTGGTAAAGAGAAGCACAGAAGCCAAAGAGTGTGCCCTTATAGTCCTTCACATGAAATCTCATGATCGCCGTTTTTTTAAAAAAATACATTTTACTGATTTTTTACAGAGAGGAAGAGAGAGGGAATAGAGAGTTAGAAACATCAACCAGCTGCCTCCTGCACACTCCCTACTGGGTATGTGCCCATAACCAATGTACATGCCCTTGACCAGAATCGAACCTGGGACCCTTGAGTCCGCAGGCCAATGCTCTACCCACTGAGCCAAACTGGCTAGGGCAGGATCGCTGCTTTTATAAGCGCGGGTAGGCAGTCCCACTTCTTGTTATCTCAGTTATTTGTAGCTAGAGCCTGCTCTTTTTCTGATTCTGATGGACTAGGGTCTTACCACCGTAAACAAAAGATTAGATACACAATTGTCTTTCTGTAAGAGTTTGGGATCATAAAAACAACCTTCCAAAACTTAACGCTTAAAAATGCGCTGTCATGAGTTGGAAGTCTCTAAACAGTGACATTACAATCTCAGCACCAAACAGGGACTCCCTGAAGTTACTGGAAATACTTCTTCAGTAGGCCTGACAGTTCTCTCCTACCAAGATGCTAATCACAGGAGTCCCTGACCTCTCCCTGGCCCAGACTCACACTGCTCCTGGAGACTGGTAAATTTGGGAACATAAGAAATATGCTAAGCTCAGCTTCATCCTTCTTTGTAGCAAGGGCCTCACCTGAGGAAAACATACATTTTCCTCCACTCCCGCTGCATAACTTGTACAGAGCCTATCTTGCAGGGAGAAGCTTGCCTCACTCTAACACTAACTTGAACTGAATGGATAAGTCTGCCTAATTTTGGTGTTCAATATTAACTTGGCCATTTAGCTAACAGACTGTAAACCATATCTGCTATATTTTGTGACATTTTGGTCTCCATATTTTCTTGGGGTTCCCCCTCCAACTTGTCTAAAAATACAAAAGGAAGAGGGTTTATTTTGTTTTGTTTTGTTTTTTGGTGGGCCCAATTTATATGGCACAAAATACAATTAGGATTTTAAAGATGCCTAGAAATAAATATACATTATTATACTCTAATAACCTGCAAGGAGATTGTCAATAAATTATGGACTATGCTACAGACTTTACTCAGCATTTGTATATCAGAAACCAAATAATACTATACAGATGATCTATACTTTAACTATACTACATTACAGAAAACCAGTATGCAAAAGAATCACTTAAAACAGATACTCTCCCATAGATACAATGTTAGAGCTGGAAGTTGTAATCCTACCTAAAAGACAACATAAAATAAATCAGAGACCTTACCAATATTAATTCCAAAAAATGCAGGTTAAAAAGATCCTTTGGAGCTATTTTCCCCCAAAGGTATTTATGAAATATGAGTCTCATAAGATGCTTCTTTCAATATAAAAAGTTTCCTTAGTCAACAAATCTTTGAGAACATACAATGCTATTATTTCTCCTCCTGAAGCTTGACAATATCCACTACTATATTAATGGCTCTTTAAAGCCTTGCTTTATTTGTTTTAATCCAGTAGTCATCAAACATGGATAACTAAAGAACATTATTTTCAGGTAGCACTAATTAATTTCCATGGAATGCACTTTGGAAAATGATATTTTAAAACAGCAAATATTCATAAGGAATTTCATAAGGAATGCTGGCAGACAGCGTATCACCCCTTTCTCGGCACTCCTGGGGTTACTATATGAAATGCAAAGAAGATGACCAAACTCATAAACTCCACTTATTTAAGTAGCATAACATTTTATATGATGCACATATCAAACATTACACTGTAAAGCTCTATAGACAGACTACCTGGGCGCTTTACCTGTGTCAAACCCATTAATTTCACCAGCAAGCACTGAGGCTGGACACCTTGGAGCGAACTTAGCTCTGTCTTCTTAGGGCCTTAACTGCATTCCTTGATTTGGAACAAACCAAGAATTTTCTCTCAACTCCTTCCTGAATGAGCCATCATCTTTTCTCCCTGCCACCACCTGGATAGTGACAGGCAGTGGGCAAGATGTTAGTTGTGTAACTCCCTATTATAGTGGAACTAGAGGCCCGGTGCACAAAAATTTGTGCACTCGTGGGGGGGGGGGGTCCCTCAGCCCGGCCTGTGCCCTCTCCCAGTCTAGGACCCCTCAGGAGATAACGACCTGCTGGCTTAGGCCTGCTCCCGGGTGGCAGAGGACAGGCCTAATCCCTAGATGCAGCCCCTGGTTGGGCTCAGAGCAGGGCGGATTGGAAGGTTGTGATGCCACCCTCAGTCACACTCAGGGTAGGGCCAATTGGGGGGTTGGGGCACCGCCCCCTGTTACACTCAAGGCAGGGTCGATGGGGAGGTTGCGGCGCCACCCCCTGTCACGCACAGAGCAGGGCCGATCAGGGGGTTGGGGAGCTCCCCCCTGTCACGCACAGAGCAGGGCTGATCAGGGGGTTGGGGCACTGCCCCCTGTCACAGAGCCGCAGGGCAATCAGGGGGTTTGGGCGCTGCCCCCGTCACGCTGATCCTGGTGCCTAGAGGCCTCGCAGCTCCGCTGATCCCGGTGCTGGGAGGCATATTACCCTTTTACTATATAGAATAGAGGCCTGGTGCATGGGTGGGGGCTGGCTGGTTTGCCCTGAAGGGTGTCCTGGATCAGGGTGGGGGTCCCCACTGGGGTGCCTGGCCAGTCTGGGTGAGGGGCTGAGGGCTGTTTTCAGGCTGGGACTGAAGCTCCCAACTGCTCCTTTTTTTTCTTTTTTCTTTTTTTATTCTGGGCCAGCTTTAGCTCTGAGGCTCCAGCTCTTAGGCCTCTGCTCCTGAAAGCAGGTATCTGGTTTGTTTTGGTTCTATAATCAAAACTCTGTATCAACTCCAGTTCTGAGATCCCAGCCGGCTGAAAGCTGGTTTCTGAGGTTGTGTTTAGCTTCTATATTTGTTACAATGTTTCTTAAACTGCAAGCTCAGAGGCCGGCAAGGCAGGTGGGGAACGTTGGTTTCCTCCATCACTGAAGCAAGCAAGCCTCATGTTAGTTTCAAGCTGCCTGGCTGCGGGCTGCCATCTTGGTTGGCAGTTAATTTGCATATCACCCTGATTAGCCAATGGGAAGGGTAGTGGTTGTACGCCAATTACCATGTTTCTCTTTTATTAGATAGGATTTCTTTACATTCTACTCTTTAAGTTTCATTATCTAACCCCATGTTTCCCAACTTTTTTTTGGCCATGCCCCACCTAAGCATCTCTATAATTCTGATGCCCCTCCCCCATGACATATAATTCTTATTATTCAAAAAGTGAGCACCTATTCATGTGGAGGAAGACTAAAAGGCCATTAACCTGATCTAAAGAAGCTTCCAGAGAACATGGCATCCATGAAAGAGAAAAATAAAAGAACAAAAGGACAGTTGAAGTACTGAAGAAGAAATCATTAAGAAATTGTTTAAAAAATAATAATAATAATGTGAAGTGATATGAAAAAATAGCAAATAAAGTTTCAAAACATAAAATAGACAACTGAAATGCATAAATATGTCACAATATATACTTATATACTGTATATGAAGCCCCCTAGAACCATAAGAAATGCAAAAAATACACTGTTAATAACTCATTCTCAAATTGCCCCCCTGTGGTGTGTGTGCCCCAAGTTGGGAACCACTGATCTAATCTTACAGTCACAGTTCCCAAAGTGTGAGACCAAGGCACCCTAGGACACCACTGTGATCTCAGGTGTTTTAAATTTTTGAGAAAAAAATTATGATATTTGATATCTTTCAGACATCACATAAACTCTTAGCTCCAGATAATTCATAGTTTCAACATTAGGTCACACCATATTCATTTTAAAGATGGTCACATCTCTGAAAAATTAAGTTTGGGCAGTTGCTATTTCTAAAGCAACTATTTCATGAAAATCAATATGGAACAGGAAGTGAAGGTGGTTCAATCTGATTCCAAAGTTTGAGAAACTGGGAAAGCCAAACTGATACACACATTTCATTAGTAATTACTTGTGCTTTAAAAATAAAATTCTGAATTCATGTATACTATTTTTTAAATTAGTATTAAGTGGTTTGGTATAAATACTTCAGTTGTTTGGACCTACCAACCTAATAAACAGAACTGTTAGGTGTTTCTTTTGGCCAAGGTGTGCTGCAAAACATGTACTGGATCACTAAGGGCACCTTGATCTGAGAAATCTAAGAACCTCTGTCTCAGAAGTTTAGAACAAGAAAATATAAAAGAGATATCAGCCTTGTCAAGGAAACATCCCTCTACAGATTTTTAATCTCTCCCTTTAAAAAATACTATAACAATAATGTGAAAAATCTGAAAAGTAATATGTGTGTGTGTGTGCGTATCCTATATAATAAAGAAGCGATATGCAAATTAACTGTCATGCCCTCGCACAAGATGGCTGCCCCAATGTGGTCACAAGATGGCCACCACAAGATGGCAGGCAAGGGAGATCAGTTGGGGGCAAAGAGGCCGGCAGGGGTGCAGTTAGGCGTCGATCAGGCTGGCAGGGGAGTGGTTAGGGGGTGATCAGGCTGGCAGGCAGAAGCAGTTAGGGGCAATCAGGCAGGCAGGCAAGCAAACGGTTGGGAGCCAGCAGTCCTGGATTGTGAGAGGGATGTCTGAGGGGTCCCAGACTGGAGAGGGTGAAGGCTGGGCTGAGGGGCACCCTCCCCCCCAGTGCACGAATTTCGTGCACCGGGCCTCAACTGATACATGGAACTAAGCCAAAAATATATGAATATTTCTCAATTGATACATGGATAATCCTCAACTGATACATGGAACTAAGCCAAAAATAAATCTTTTTAAATTTATTTTTAAAATATGTATCCTTATGTAAGATAAAGTAAGTAGATGCAGCCTCCATTTTTATTTGTCTGAAGAAGAAATAAAACAGAGATAAATGCCCACTTTCAATGCTTTAGAAATGAGAAACCAGTGAGAAGATGGTTCAACTCTGATGAACAGAAGCTGAAAGAGTCACAAAATGCTATGGCTGGCATGATATCTATCCCCTGTGACCCATTTCTATTTCTTGGTTCTCCTCAAGATCACAGTTAGACATGCCTCTCATACAGCTATAACCCTAGTCCACATGGAATGGTCAATATCTCTTCACTCTATACCACATTCCTCCGTAAAGAAAGTCTGCCTGGGTTTGTGAAAGACTACATCCCAGAGCCAAGCAAGGGACCAGGAAGCCAAGAAGCTACTTCTGCCACTCATTATACCTTCTCCCTTTTGTCCAGGTACCCAATGCATAGATTTCTATTCTTCCTTAAATTCTCAGGGTTAGCCGAAACCGGTTTGGCTCAGTGGATAGAGCGTCGGCCTGCGGACTGAAAGGTCCCAGGTTCGATTCCGGTCAAGGGCATGTACCTGGGTTGCGGGCACATCCCCAGTAGGAGATGTGCAGGAGGAAGCTAATCGATGTTTCTCTCTCATCGATGTTTCTAACTCTCTATCTCTCTCCCTTCCTCTCTGTAAAAAAATCAATAAAATATATATTTAAAAAAAAATTCTCAGGGTTAAAGTGATCAAGTAACCTAAGGAAAACAGAAAGAAGCTGTAAATTACTCAGTTTAGTCTACAAACTGTCAACCTGTAAATCCACCCAAAATACAAAGATTTCTAAACTCAATCCTGACATCACCAGAAGGTAAGGCCCTCAATTACTTTTTTCTAGCAGTCACCATCTTGCTTTTGTTCTCCAGCCAATGTTTTTTCTTCCTTACCCAACTTGTTGCCACCATCCTCAAGGACTGCTCCAAGAGTCATGCTCCTTTTATCAACCCTCATGCCTGGCCATCTGCAAGTCACCACCCTGTATTACAATCTTGCTTCAAAGACTAACCAAGACCTAATATAACCATTCAAAATCATCAAATTGGGTTCTAACTCACAGTCAGAGTATTCATAGCTGTTATAATTTTTTTACATCATCTATAATAATAAAAGCATAATGTGCTAATTAGACTGGATGTCCTTCAGGACGACCTTCCGGATGAAGCCAGGGCTGCAAGGGAACCCCAGGTCCCGGGTGCCAGAGGAAAGCCGGTGCCGGCAGCCAGGGGAAGGAAGGCCTACTCTTGCACAAATTTCATGCATCCTGTCTCTAGTCTTATAATTTAACCCCTTGATTCTTCAAATGATAAATATGGGTAACATTAAATGACTTGCCTATGTTTACACAGATTTAGGGAAATGTAAGTATAGAATATACCACTTCTGTCTTACTATAGGATATATTATTCTTTTTTTTAAAAGTCTCTGAATAAGCACAAATTTACACCAAATATTAGCATAATGTAGAGATCATTAATCTACTGTCACAGCTCTGGGGGGTATTAGAAACTTCAATTCAGCTCCACAAAAACACTATCCCATTCCTCTGAAGTTCTCAGGGCCCTACCACCCTTTCTGGTCTCACACATATGCTCGAGAGCCATGAGAAGAAGACAGATATACACATGGAATGGGTCATTCTCTGTACTGGGCAGGAACCTCTCCTGGTGGAAGGACTGCTCTAAATTTCTAAATGAAAGTTTTGGGAGATTTCCATGGAAATGAGAGCTAGCCTAGTCCTTATGAGCAAATGTGAGGAGTTTGCCCTCTAGTGACAGCTGTCTGATCTGCAGGACAAGACAAGTTAGAACAGTGACCCTTTGATATTGCCATGATGGAAATCTTTCCATTAGGAACCTTTTACAAAAGTGCCCATGATCGCATGGTCCCAAAAACACCTATCAGCCATTTCTTTCAGGGCTGTGCTGCTAGGAAGGGGGACCTACAGCCATTCTCCTACCAGGATCCGTGGTCTCTCATGCTAACTTAAGTGCTCTTTTAGATGTAGGAAAAGTACTTTGTCATGTTTACCTAAGACATTTTTTCTATGCCCATTAATTCATTTTATCTTCTTTCTTTCTTTACATACATGAAAAGAGTACATGCAAAGAGCCTAGAATAGACCTTGTTAGTCAAAAGCTATTATTAGTCATTAGCTTTGGCTAATAATATCTGACATTAATTGAACATTTATTACATGTATGCATTGTCCTAATTGCTTTACATATGCTAATTAATTTAACTGCCACATCTACTAGAGGTTAGTATACCTTTTATAGACTAGAAAACTGTGGCACACAAAAATTAAATAGTTTTCCCATAGTCATACTACTAACAAGGGCTGGAGCTGGGATTTGAACCTAGGCAGTTTTTCCCTCTTTCCTTGGAAAAAGAAAAAACTTATACTTTAGACTCTCTTAGGAAAACAAAGAATTTGGAAAGAATAATAAAATGTTTAAGCTCCATATTAAAAGGATGTTCCTATTAATGTTGACACATTACTTATATGAGGGGCCCCAAAGTACATATAAAATACACAATTGTACTCTATCATAATTTTGATAATTCTAAGTATAAATTACTAGTTATTATAAACATTAATCTAATAGTTGACTAAAAATAATTTTCTTGCCTTTTTAGAATTCATGTAGTATTCTAGAATGCAGGCTTTCTTGATGTTTCAAATGCATATTTATTATTGAAAAAATTATTTCTACATAAAATAATAAATTGATACATGTGGTGTTGTCCAAACTCTTTAACTATTCCGTTTTTCCTAAAAGAAAGTTAGGTGTGAAATTACTTCCCAATGCATATTTATCACAGAAAGTTTTATGCTTAAATGATATAATCCAGCATCTAGAGTCATTAATTTGAGAAAAATATTGATTTTAATTGTAAATGCTTCACATTAGAAACATTAATAAGGGCTTAAAATTTATTCATTGAAGTCTGTCATAATCTGATTAACCACAGCTTTAAAAATACTTAATCATATGCATTTTAATTCATGATACCTAATTCTCCTATTAACTTAAAGCAGTATATATAATGCAAAATATGTGTCCGCTTACATAGGCATAGACTACTTCTATGTAAAATTCCTACTAACAAGTTGTCAAAATAAGGCCTATCTAAGGGTTAGAGTCCCAACAAGAATATGTGCACCAAATAGCATGCCCCTGGCATTAAGATCGTGCATCTCAGTTCTGCCACTATTGCAGTCGCCCAATGGGCACCACAGATGTCACATATCCTGAATTGCGTGCCCCCATTCTCCAAGACCTCCTCAGTCTCCATTTGCTCGAAAGTCACTAAAACTGATGGCCTGGGGCAGAAACCTACTTGTTAGATACACTTCACTTTCCTATGAGTGGGTGTGTATCCCAAGGAGGTAGAACTTATGGGTCACCAACAACTACCGGTAATTTCTCCCTAACAGCCCCAAACCCAAGCCCTCCTGTGCTCATCTAGTCCATCTCTGCTCAGATACTTACAATATCTCCATGTATTACTGCAAACCCACCTAGGCTGCTAGGCTCCCTGATTCCAGTCTGACTCCAATTGATACATATGCAGAGTGATAACCCTTTTTGTTGAAAATATTATAAAACTAATATATACCTCCCTAGTATTAAAAAGGAAAAAATTGTGCACCTCAGAAAACAAAGTGAGTCTCCAACTCACCACACACTTTGACCTACTTCCTACAGGCTATTTTTTCTGTATCCATCCTATATATGTTTTCTTTCTCTGTGTTAAAGGGAAAAAAAAAAACATTTGAGCTGGATTTCCTGGTCTTACCCACTCCCACCACGGATGGGAGGGCTGGTCAGATAAGTGCATCTCTGATGGCCAGATGGCCATTCCTTCAGAATCCACCTATCGCACCACTTGTCACCGTTCAACAATCTTACAAATTTCATCTTCCTCTTAGGAATATAAGGGCTTGAGTGGAAATAACAAGAATGGATTTTTCCTTAGGACACAGTCTCTCAGCTTTAAGAAGAAAGCACGTGGGCCTGGAGGCATTTTCCTAGAGAGGTAACGCACACAAGGTTAGATACACAGTCTCTGTAGCCAGACCACTGAGGCGTGTCCTGGTTGTGTCACCCATGCACTGTGTGATCTCCAACAAGTTACTTAACCTCTCTGTATGCTGGTTCCTTGTCTACAAAATGGAAATGATAACAATAGTATTTCTTCAGAAAAATATGATATTTTAATGAGTTAATAGTTGTAAGGTGCTCATAAAATGCCTGGTACCTAATAAGTATTATCAAATGTCTGTTGAACAAATTTTAAAATAGTCCATGACACTGCCGGGAGCCGGTCCATGCTTGCTGTTTCAAGGGACCTGGCATATATGGCATACTGTTTTTAATATGTTTGCTCACCTTCTTGGCACTATGTGTTTTAACCAAGGTCTCTGAGAAAGGTTGTTTCCCCAGGTAGGGATTTTCCCCTGAAGTTAGGGAGGGAATAAAACCCCTCAACTAAGTACCAGGCGGGTAATTAATCCCTTTAACTACGAACAATCATGCTTAAACTACATAATCTTTTCTCCCTGGAATGGAGATAAGAAACGCCCTAACCTTTGTAATAGAGATTGATAGGATTGAATCAACTGGTATAAATACAGTTGTAACAAGACAGAAACACTCAGAACTTAGAACAGAATCAAGAAGACAGAATCTACTCGGAGCCTAGAGACAGAGCCTAGCGGGAGAACATGGCAAGGGATCCTGGACTGAACCTGACTACAGAGATTGGCAAGAGAACCTGACTAGAATCTGGCGACCAAACCTGGCTGGAGAACCTACAGAACCTGGCAATAGAACCCAACCATGCTGATCAACTGAACACTGCCTCCGAGTCTTTCCTTCTTCGCCGACTCCGTCCACACCTTTGGGAACCCCTGGACCCGCTGGGGTTGGACCCCGGCATATGGCGCCCGAACAGGGACCCCTAGGTAAGCGCCCCGCACTCGGGATGGATAGGACTCCACCGTAGGAAGAGGGTGGATAGTCTTCGCCGACTCCGTCCACACCTTTGGGAACCCCTGGAAAAGGATTCCCCTAGGTAAGCCCCCCCCCCATTGAAAACCCCCACACTCGGGACGGATAGGACTCCACCAGGGTGCTACAGACCCCCCTATAGAGGATAAATAGGGTAAGAAGGTGGATAGTACAGAACTTAGATTGAGAAGATGTGCCATACTGAGTCCAAAGAAAGAAGACTCTGTATTGATCTTTTAACATATATGCTTGCTAGCAGAGGAATTAAGGTTACTCCCAGTCAGACAGAACGTTTTATACAAGAAGTATGTCCATGCTTTTCTGAGGAAGGAAAGGTAAATGTAATGGCATGGGAGAAGGTAGGCCCAAGGAGCCTTATCCTTAACCCCACTGCAGCCTTTCTACCCTGGGAAAGTGCAGGATTGGCAAGCTCTCCCTGGGATGATAGATCAGGACTCAGCTAATAGCGGAAAGCGCCAATCCTACTCTTAAAATGGATATAAGAGAGCATTTCAGGTTTTTCTTTTTAATGCCTGCTTTTAAAAAATAAAAAAGGGGGAATTTGCCGGGAGCCGGTCCATGCTTGCTGTTTCAAGGGACCTGGCATATATGGCATACTGTTTTTAATATGTTTGCTCACCTTCTTGGCACTATGTGTTTTAACCAAGGTCTCTGAGAAAGGTTGTTTCCCCAGGTAGGGATTTTCCCCTGAAGTTAGGGAGGGAATAAAACCCCTCAACTAAGTACCAGGCGGGTAATTAATCCCTTTAACTACGAACAATCATGCTTAAACTACATAATCTTTTCTCCCTGGAATGAAGATAAGAAACGCCCTAACCTTTGTAATAGAGATTGATAGGATTGAATCAACTGGTATAAATACAGTTGTAACAAGACAGAAACACTCAGAACTTAGAACAGAATCAAGAAGACAGAATCTACTCGGAGCCTAGAGACAGAGCCTAGCGGGAGAACATGGCAAGGGATCCTGGACTGAACCTGACTACAGAGATTGGCAAGAGAACCTGACTAGAATCTGGCGACCAAACCTGGCTGGAGAACCTACAGAACCTGGCAATAGAACCCAACCATGCTGATCAACTGAACACTGCCTCCGAGTCTTTCCTTCTTCGCCGACTCCGTCCACACCTTTGGGAACCCCTGGACCCGCTGGGGTTGGACCCCGGCATGACACTAATTATATAAACACATACCTTGACTGCATGTGTTCCCACTCAGCTTGACTTCCAACTCCTCCTCCACATCCTATCTTTCTAAGTATTAGGACCGCAACTTACCAAGTTAATTATTTCATTTGTGAGTAAAATTTCAGTGTAAGTCTTCAGTGTTTGGATTTCAAATTAAGTGTGTGATCAAGCACTAGGAGATGATGATGGCTAACCTTAAAATGGGAAATATTTTTACAAAGAAATTTTTATTCTTTTTGAGGCAGTGAAACATTATTTATTATGTATTAAGTTTTTTCTCTGCAAAGCAATAGCAGATTGATGAGCTGTTGGGGCCTGAATAAGTCTTCAGGTTGAAAGCTGCCTTTGGTTGTATTAATCACTGAGCCCAGAACTAAAGTAGACACAGGAGAGCCTTGCTTCTGACGATCTCTTGCAAGCACAGCCCTGGCCAGGCCTACCAGCTTGTACATTGTGAAAGCAGATGCTTTCTGTGTAGCACTGGGTAAGCCAATGGCTCCTTATCCAGGTTTTTTTCATCCATCCTGCAGTGTCCATCAAGGTTCCTTTACACTAATTTTAAGAATTTGAATCAAAAATTAAATTGAAGCTTAAAATGTCATCTTAAACCAGACAAAAGCCCATCTCTCACCCTGAAAAATCCTTGTGTAAAGAATGCTCCTCTCAGGAGGACAATTCCACTGCACTGACCTCACTCGGCTCCTGTCTGTTGTACATGAGAAATTGGCAGCAGCCCTCATACCTCCAGTTACTATTTCAATAACAGTGGAAAACATTGGCTTTAAAAGTTGCAGCACGGATACTTTCTGATTGGTGATTAACAATTTTTATAGAGAGATGACACGTGCATTTTCACTTACCCAGCACTATGCTAGACTCTGATGATATGGAGTGGATAAGATAACGATGGTTTGTGCCTTCACTGAGCCTATGTTCTGCTAGGAGGGACCGACAAAACAAGCTATCATACAATCAATAACAAATCATGATTAACTTGCACTCTGGAATCAAAGGAATGTCTAGAGAAAAGCAGAGAGAACTTACTTTAGAGAAGGGGTTTTCATCCGTGGCCATCACATTAGAATCTCCTGGGGAACTTTTCAAACTCCCAAGTTGCACCCTAGATCAACTAAAGCAGTGGTTCTCCACCTTCCTAATGCCACGACCCTTTAATACAGTTCCTCATGTTGTGGTGACCCCCAACCATAAAATTATTTTCGTTGCTACTTCATAACTGTAATTTTGCTACTGTTATGAATTGTAATGTAAATATCTGATATGCAGGATGTATTTTCATTGTTACAAATTGAACATAATTAAAGCATAGTGATTAATCACAAAAACAATATGTAATTATATATGTGTTTTCCGATGGTCTTAGGCGACCCCTGTGAAAGGGTCGTTCGACGCCCAAAGGGGTCGCAATCCACAGGTTGAGAACCGCTGAACTAAAGAATGCCTGGGAGAGGAGGGAGGATTGGATACCAGTTTATAAAGCTCCCCAAATAATTCTAATGGGAAGCCAAGATTGAGAATCATTGCTTCACTCTTCTAACAAAAATACTACAAAGCTACAAACACCTAAGAGCAATTTGTTTCCTTTTTGATTAAATTTAACTTATTAATACTAGTTGTGTGGCCCTAAACAAGCAATTTAACCTCTGTATACTTCAATTTCCTCATATGCAAAATGTGTAACATCATCTTTCTGTGACTGCTACATTAAATAAGGTTATGCATGTCAAATGCTGATCACAATAACCCCCACCCAGAAATTGCTCCATAAATGTCGGTGGTCCCTACTACCGTTGTTGCTGCTGTCTCTGATGTTGTCGTTCTGTTACCTGCTCTATTGCAGTGGATTGGAATTTCCTTAGGGCCCCAAGCTGCCCACCACACAAACTCAGCACCAGCATTTTAGCAGCATTTTCTCGGGCCTTAACAACCTACAAGGATTTACTTTCAGATTTCTCCTATTACTTGTACCTCCCTGGCACCATTTTTCTGTTCCACACGTTCTCTTCTTGCCTTGAATAAAAAGAATTGCCAACATCTGTACAGGAGACGCAGGAGAATACACGATGTCCCTGGGGCCCTGAGACACTGTGGGGATGGTCCTGTCCCTGCCTCTATCCCATCCAAGTCTTCTGGCAGCTAACTTTCCCAACTCACCCTAGAATTTCTTCCCCACTGAAGCCCACCTGCCTTGAATCAAGTTTCTAACTTTTCTTTCCTAAACTCTAGATACAACCTCAGAAAAAAGAAGCTTGTACTTTTATTCCAAACATGCAATACACACACACACACACACACACACACACACACACACTATTTCCAGACAACTTTCAACCTACTCATTTACAACATGAGGATAATGTCAAGCATTATCAGGCCTTATTTAAAACACATTGCCATGCATGGTATCAGTATAACATCACACACAAAGATCTGCCTCTATGACAGGCCTGTGACCCAGTCCCAATTGACAATATCCTTATTATGGGTGATATCAGACACAGGAAAATTACGTTCCCAGAAGATATGCCGACAGAAACACACTGAAGCTTGCTGGCGTGTAGTTGCACACAGCTGCCTCAGTGTGACAGAATCAGTCGAACGTCTGAAGACCCTCAGGCAGGTGTTCAAAGTCCTCACTGGCACAATTCAGAATGCATTACAGCCAGCAGCCACCTACATGATAGATTATTAATATTTATTTTCATTTCAAATCACCTCTCTTGATTTCATGTATAAGGACTGAGATCCACTGTGGTTAACAGAGTGGAAGAAGCAAATAACCAAAATGTCAACTTGATGTACTGCATGTAGTAAGCACACAGCCCCTTGCGTGACTAGGGAGCCCAACGTTGGATGCCTAGGAGGGGATTATGAAGCATCTATTACTAAGTCATCAGAGGGCAAAGCATACCATTGCTTTCTCTTCTAACTAAAAAGATGAAGAGAAAATTATCTGCTAGGACCACAATGGTGAATGTCCACAACATAGTCCAAACCACTTGCACATGGTTGGCATGGTCATATGGATCACTGGATTCAAAAAATCCATAGATATGGCAAATTTTCTTCACCTTCTTCCTGTTGCTCCTAATCTCTTTGTAACCCAGGGCTGTTCCCCTCCTAAGAGTAAGGATAGGCTCAGTGCTCCCTGGTCCAGCAATCAGACTCCAAAGCTATGTTTTCTCATTCAATTGCCTGTTACACACTGGGTTGGAGACATCAAAGACACCCTTAGTCAAGACCTTTACTTCAGTTCACAGAAACAGCAAGATTGGCACAAGCAAAACAAACAAACAAGCAAATACAATGAGAGCGTAAGGACATTTTCCCAACCTCAAAATATCAACTGCAGTTGAGGATTAAGATTTGGCTCTTGCATTAGGCATTTAAGTATTTGTCACAAATTGAATGCAAAATATGACATTTATACTCTACCAACTTTCATTTCTCCACTTTTAAACAATTACAACATAAAGGATCTCCTTTAAAACCCAACATAATAAATATAACAGATCAAGAAGGAAAGCCACCAAGTGACTACTGCATGAATTACTAAAGAAATGCAACATATTTGAGTCATACAATTCATGACAGGCTCTGGCCTCATTGATTTCTGCTGTTTGGAGGATGCACTCTGGCAAAGAACATTTGCCTTTGGGCACACATTACACAGTGAAATAGAAAGAGACAGTACCTGCCAAAAGAATCTATAATCCTCAGGAAGAAGATAAACATCCCACACTCACACCTTGTTAATATGCATAAGCGCACAACCAAATTGTGTAAAAAGGATTTAGTATTCTGGGTGCTCATGCTTCATTGAGCTAAGCATCAATGAGCACATATCAGGGAGCTCAGTTATTCAAGAAACCTCTCCCCTAACTTTCTATTAAAATCTACTGTTTACGAAGTGTCAGAAGGAAATGCACTTCATGCCAGGGATTGGAGTAACTTCACTAGTTCATCCTGATCTCTGGCATCAGAGTATACCCAAGGACAAGCAATAATCCTCGAGAAGTGTGCTGAGAACAGGTTCATGTTGCTTAAAAATGAAATGCCCTTTCTCACAACAAAATTTGGTGCATATCTTGGGTCCAAACACTTAATGTCTCAGAATCTCCTAAGCATGTGCTTCTCTTTGGGTCCAGAGAGAATACATGGTGCAGAATTCTGGTACATTCTTCATGAATCCAGTATAGGATACCATTAAGAAAGTAAATATCATAAGTAAATTAGGGGGAAACAAGCAATTCTAATAAAACCCCCATAGCAGAGAGTTTGAGTAGCTCATGGGGATACCAGGAACATATCTCAATGCACAACTCCAAGGGTCACTTTTCACACGGAATGTGGGTGCTGTTCACACAGGAGACTATGTAAATGCTGCCTGGGGCACTAAAGAGTGGGACCCCACGCCCTTCCCCAAGCTCCCTTTTATCTGTTTCATAGAGAGCTTTCAGGTAAGATTTCATGAGAAGGCAGTATTTACATAGTTACCTGTGTGAACAGATCGGTAATCACTGATCTAGATTACTTTCAGAGAAATCACACTGCTTAAAACACTGTGCTTCCTCTACTGGTAGTTGTCCTACTTGTTCGGGAAGAGTGAAGAAAGAAAGAGGGAAAACATAACTTGTGTACATACTGTCACACATCGTAGTGAGGGCTGAGCACCTTAAACACCCACAATTGCAATTAATCATCATACCAGCCCTAGGCTTCATTGTAAGGATCCCAACTGGCAGAATCTCAGAGAAAACAGACCCAGAGAGGTAAAGGGACTTTCTAAAGAACAGCAAGCCAGGTAGTTGAAGAACCTAAGTATGAAGCCAGGACTCTAACTCTGAGATATGCGCCCATACAACTATAACTTGCTTTCCAAGATGGCAGAACCGAGGAAGGCAGGGGGCGCTCTTGGAGCACCATGCAAGGCAATCTGTTGAAATTAAAATGTTAACATTTGGGGTTAAATTACATACCATCTTGTTCCAGATGCTACTATAGATAAGCAGCAACAAAAGTCAAAGATTTGGCAACTTAAATTTATATCCACTTACTTATTTTTCAATAAAAAGTAGGGAAACAATTGCTTTATTTTAGCACTAGAGGCCTGGTGCATAAAATTTATGCACTGGGGCGGGGGGGGGGGGTCCCACAGCCTGGCCTGTGCCCTCTCACAATGCGGGAGCCCCGTGATCGATCACCGCAAAGAGGTAGGCCCCTACCACCCATCCAGGGCTTCTCAATGGATTGCTCCAAAGAGGTAGACCAGAGCCAGGGGTCCCGCTTCCGTGGCGGGCGCGTGGGGCTGTGGGAACCCTGCCTTCACTGTGTGCGCAGCCATCTTGTGACGGCGTGAGGACCACCAAGGCTTTTATTAGTAAGATGAGAACCCTCTTACTCTGAGAATAAGTGGAAAAATTTCAGAGGAATCCCAGGACATCTGCAGGCAGCCCCATGCAGTCTCTTCCCTATAGCTTCACTGAACTAAACTCTTTCTTCCTTGCACCCAGACCAGCCTCCCTTCCTCTCAGCAAACCTTCAATTCTACAACCTACTTCACTGTAGAGGGGCAGGTAAAAGGCTAGAGAGCTCAAGGGTCTGTCTTTTCCACTTTAAATCAGGACGACACAGCAGCATACTAGAGTTTCATGCTCAGTAATTTCCATGCAATATTTTTGTGAAATCATTCTGTTTTTATATTTTGTGTTTGAGATAATTCCAAATCTGCTCTGTTCAATTTTTCTACTCCCCCTTCACCCTGCAATCATGACTATCCTCAAGTGCCATCAAGAGTAGGGCACCGTACAGCTACCACTTGATCCACATTCAAGAGGCACCTTTTGAATACAAAAATTCTTCAGCTGCACCAAGTTTAAGGCCTTTAACCTACTTTTTTGCTGCCATCTCTCATCCTCCTTTCTCAATGCCATTCTTCTCTCAATGAAAAGCAGAGAAGAACAAGAAATAACGTGAAAATATATCTGGACAAAGGCAAGAAGAAACAAAAGGGTAGTGGTATTTAAGATTGTAAAAGTGCCCTCTTTGCGGATAGAATCTAAAGTGGAGTGTATGTGTGTGTGTGTGTGAGAGAGAGAGAGAGAGAGAGAGAGAGAGAGAGAGAGAGAGAGAGAGATGGAGGGAGAGAGGGAGGAGAGGAGGAAGAGAGGGAGAAGAGGAGGGAGAGAGAGAAGAAGGGAGGGGTGGAGGGAGTTGTGGCAGTACTGAGTATTTGGGATGCAGGTGCTATCAGCATGAATAAATATATCCATGTACACATAGAAATAAAGCAAGAACATTAGAGTGAGGGAAATTAGCATTTTTCAAACATCTACCTTTCGCCAGGCCCTAGATATAGTTATCAAATCAGTCCAAGCAACTGGGAAAACATTTATAAAACTAAAAAAACATTTTCTCTCACACCAAGGACCTCAATATCCCAGGGATCTAATGTGTCCACTGTCTGACCCATTTGCTTTTTTCTCCTTCCCTCTGGCAGGCAGAGAGTAGGTTGAACTACTTGTCCAAATGAGGTTTGAAATTATGAGTGGATTTTGATCATCATTGTCACTCGTTTCTCCTATTTTCATAAATAATGGAGTTAACTGCACAGAGCCATTTAAAAATTAATTGGCATTCTTACTACACAGGGCATAGATTGGTACTCTCCCTTGGTTACTCTGACTTGGGACACTGATCTATATGTAGGTGTAAAAATCTCCATATATTACTGTGACATTCCTAAATGGTCACACACTTGGGCTATGAAAGTACTAGCAATAAAGGCCATCTTCAGCTAAAAGGTTAATTCTTTTAGCAACTGAAGAGTCTGCCCCTCATACTATCTCAAAGCTGGGAACTTATCACATAGGGCACAATCTCATTGGGTATGCAGAGTAAATAACCTTGTTAAGAATACAGTGTGAAAAACCTCTGTTCAAATGGGGTCAAAGGGGTGACAAGGTAAGGGAAGGAGGCAGTCAAGAGTAAGGCGTGGTGGGGTGTAATTTATGGTGCCTTGATAATTTGGGCATGTCCAGTGTTAAGAGAACTGTCTGCTTGGCACCAGGCAGGGGCTAAGAAAAGTGCCCAATGAAGAGACCTCAATGTAAGGAGGTTAAGAGTTTGCCCCAACAAACCAAGGGGATGATGGCAAAAGGGCTCCGCAGGGTCAGCCAGCCTGCTGGCCAAAGCTGTCACAAAGGCCAGGCTTGAGGCAGCTGAGAAAGAGCTTAATTTTCTAGCTGTTTTCATTGGAATTGGGGCTAAACAGCAGGAAGAGAGTGCTGGACCACCAATTAGGTTCCTTAGGAGCTTATTCAGTCTAAGATCAGAAATAGAGGTGAGGCAGAGCCGGCCCAGGGGCCAAACATCAAAGGTCCTCCTGGCCATCAGGGGGCCCCCCTCCCACTGTGAACCAGACCATTCCCATGACCTAACTCTTCAGTAGGTCCTCATTCCCGGCACCATTGAAATTGTGACCTTCTCTCTCAGAGGAGGATGTCACAGCCCAGGATGCCCTCTGAAATTTAGTCAGCACAATTTTTAAAATAGTTTACTGTATATTGAATTTGACTGCCAAATGCTATTCTATTACAATGTTCTTATTAAGGAAACTACACTCTAACAAAAGCATGTTTTTCCATCAACAGCCATCCCCAGAGTTCACAGGGTTCACGTCAGTGCCAGGATCCCCGAAGACACATCAGACAGGAACTGCTCAGCCTGGCTCCTACTACAGTCATGTTCCCAGAGCAACCTCCCCATACTCACAATATTCCAAATCCTTGACAATAACAGTCTGAATAACTATGTATACTAACTAGCACTATACTATGCCCTAAGTCACTAAGTCACAATGGAGAATTTGGTATATGACAGAGTTTAAGAGAATTTTAGCCACTCAACTATTTAGAGGACATTTTCACTATACTATTAAGGGCAGATACACATCCACTTTGTTAAATACTCCAAACCTAAAATACACACCAATGCCTGCCAGGCATGGCTCAGGGTCGATCCATGAACAAGGAGGTCACTGGTTCAATTCCTGGTCAGAGCACATGCCCAGGTTGTGGGCTCAATCCCCAATAGGGGGCACGCAGGAGGCAGATGATTAATGATGTTTCTCTCACATCGATGTTTCTATTTCTCAATCCCTCTCCCTTGCTCTCTTCTAAAAATCAATAAAAACGTATTGTTAAAATACAAATTCTACCTCAAATATGTAACCTCCACACCTCAGGTAGATAAAGAATCCTAACCAAAAACATATACTCCTTTCTTAACTATGAGTTGTTTTTTCTTTCAGTTTAAAATACATTATGAGTTCAGTGTTGGTTTGAGAAAAAAGAAAAATCCACGTTGCTTCAGTGAGGTTCACTGGTGGACTAGGATGTGGATAAGAATAAACTCCAAAAATTTTACTCCTTTATTAAAATTAATCATTTTGGTATTTTCGGGGGGTTGGGAGTCAGGGAGGAATGGCTGTGTCCTCCACACTAAAGCAGTTTCCCTTCCAGATGGAAAGTGAGCAGGTGGGAAATGCAGGTTGACCCAGGACAATAACTCAGGATAATGCATGCATTTCCTGGATTAAAAATGTATAAGGTATTTTTCTACCTCTGCTTGGAATACAAATGAACATATACTTGTCTTATTTAAAATGATTTCTCATTCGGGGCTGAAGAGATGTGAAACACCTTACATTCTATGGGCTTAGCTTTTCTGATTATATTATCCAGGATAAGCTAAACAACTAGAGTACTTGGCAAGAAAGTCACATTCCACATGCCAACCACATATAAATAATCTCCCTTTACATAAAAGTCCCAGTTGGTTGGAATAGTATAGTCTCACCGACACATACACATACACCTGCACCATGTCAATGTAACATTTTTCAGTAAAGACTTCATTCCACATGAAGTGCATGTGCATGTGGGCACTTAATATGCACTCTATATAACATAATAGCCATTTCATGTTTCCAAATATCACATTCATATTTGCTGCCAGTCATGTGGCAGCACCCTGATGAAATCCTTGTGGGGTGGGTAGAGAGGTGAAGTCTTGGGTACATGCCCACATAAGCACAACAAAAGTCTAGAGCCTGCCTTTCGGCCCATAAGTTACCTAGAGATGAACCATTTTAATTGTGGGTAGCCAGGTAACCGTGTTTAAATACTATGTCAATGGAGAACATTCTTTTCCCCCTTAAAATGAGGATTGAAATTAATCTACAAATATGTGTTATATTTTGAAAATTTTATATTAATTTGTTTTATCTCTGGTAGTGCTGATTAGCAACACTCCTTCTAATGGGGTGTGTCCCTTCCTGCAGGCCCTTCTCTTCCTTACTTTGCCTTGTACTATTGCAGCTATTGTGAGAGAATGCAATGGCATCATAATTTCTGCAATTAGAAATAATTCTGTATATAAGTAGATTTAGAGATGACTGAAATCATTGTAATGCCTGAGCAATTTTGTGCTCAAAGATTTTTGTTAAAAATAAACTACCATTCTAATGAAATAAAAGTGTTATTCATGCTACGCGAAAAGACAGAAAGCTTTTTAAAGCATTAGAAAAAGGATGTCAGAAGAGAACAGAAAGGAAAGGTATTTAAGAATGAATAAAAATTGAATTCCTATAATCATGAAGCAAGAATGAAATTTAAGCCCCAGGCTCTCAGAGATTCAAGAAAAAGGCTGAGAGTTTCAAGGTGAAATCTCAATTAGAAAGATATTTAGCTAGCCATTGTACCCATCTGGGGTGGTGAACGCAACCTTAAAAGCCCATCAAAAGGCAACTGTCAGAAGTCAACAATGTTTTCTTATAACTAGTCTTACACACACACATCCACCCATTGTCCCAAGTGCATTGACTAGCTGTGCTCTCTGAATTATAGGCTATTTTCCTCAGTCCTTGAACAAGTCCTTGGAAACAAGACACACAAGAAAAAACATTCTACCTCTGTGATTTCCAATGTTACAGATAAGTTGTAATAAAATTCCATCTAAAATAAACAATAGGACTATATACTTAAACATTTTCCTTTTTTCAAAAATTAAATTTTTACATCTAGAATTTGGAAAGAACTCTAGAAACTCATTTGTAGCTTACTGCAATATGGCATGACTAACTCAAAAGAATCAGCTGAAAAACTATTAAAATTAATTTATAAAAAGCTAAGTAAAATGGTTACAAGGTAAATTTTCAAATATCACCTTTAGTAAACCAACATAAACCAGTTAGAAAATGTATTAGGATACTAACTCATATTTACAATAGCAATAAAAACATGGTATCTATGAGTAATCCAAAGAATGAAAATATATAACTTATATGAAGAAAAACACCAAATTTGCTAAGAAATATTTAAAAAGATAAAAATGAAAAGAGAGACCATTCCTTGGGAAAAAAGACTTAGCCTTGTAAGGATATCATCTCTTTCAAAATCAATTTACAAACATCGTGCGATTTAAATCAAAGTCCTAGAGGGATTTAATTTTCCTGGAACTTGGCAAAAATGTTTAGATTATCTAGAGAATAAATAGGGGAAAATAAATAAAAAAAATTGATAAAGAATAGAAATAAAAGAAACTAGTTCAACCAATCTGAAAACATATTATAAAACTACAATCATTGCAAGTGGCATTGAGGGGAAAAATCAATTATATAGAAACAAACTCTAATATATAGAACAATTGTCTAACATAAATGTAATATAAGCCACATATATAATTTAAACATTTTTAATACCCACAATTTAAAAATTTAAAAAGTAAAATTAATTTTAATAATGCTTATCATATTATTTATATATAATTTATATATTATATTCTATATATTTTATTGCACCCAAAATATTATCACTTCTCCATGTCATAAATAGCAAAGCATTATTGGGGTGCTTTATATTCTTTTGTTGTTGTTCTAAGTTTTCAAAATCCAGTATGTATTTTACATTTACAGCACATCTCAGCTTGGCCTGGCCATATTTCAGGTGCTCAATGGTTTCATACAGTGAAAGTCTAAAGCAAATTATTGTGTTATAAAAGGAGTACCATGAATTCAATAAATGGTATTGAAACAGTTTCTCCCTTGCTTAAAAGAAAAAATTATCTTGTGTAGATCTCAAACAATGAGAGTATATGCTCCAAGGACATAAAAGAGTTTTAAATGCCTTAAAAAATCAAAATTTACAAACTTTGGAACCATGTAAGTGACTCTGCCAAATCTCTGTAGAGAAGAACATTCTTCAACCTTAAAAGCAACATAAGAAGTCTCAAAACACATGGTTAATAGATTTGGTTATGTACAGTTTTAAAACTTTATCTGGAATCAAAAGACAACTAGTAAGAACAAATATTTACCACAAATATGGCAAACAAGATTTTCATAATTTTGAGGATCTCGTGTAAATCAAGGTGCAAACCAGTAAAAGTCCCAACAGATAAATGGACAAAAGACAGGAGCAGACAATTTAGAAAAGAAAAGTAGTGAAATGTGAGGAGGGGCCCACCTCACTAGTAATCCCAGAAATGCAAATTTAAACAAGAAGATGGTTTAATGCTTCTTCCTTCCTTCCTTGTTCCAACATACAACATTCATCTCTTCTAACTTTTCTCATCTTCAATATAACCTTTGAAAGTGTAGCTACAACTAGCGAATGCTATGGTATTGTATCTTCTACCATTTGAAAGAATTCTGTATATAAATAGATTTGGGTATTACAGTGATTAAAATCATCATAATACCTGAAGTATTTAGTGCTGAAAGAACTTTGCGAGAGTCAGAAAGAATTATGGCATACCTGAATAGATAGGACCTTAGATCTCTAGAAAACAGTGAAAGAATAAATAAATAAACAAACAAACAAACAAACATACAAGGTACATTTGTTTTCCAAACCCTTATAACTACACTAGAAGCCCAGTGCGTGAAATTGCGCAGCCCCACCCACCCACGCCCATGCCGATCTTTGGTCCTTAAGGCATTAGGGCCACAGGCCTTTTATAATATAGATATCATAGGTGACCTGCAATAGCATAATAAGATAATTAAAGAATAATAATCAAAAGATAAATCTTAATACCCATGTTTGTAGCAGTGACAGAAAAGCATAACTTAAGACATTAAGACTCAGCCTACCCAAATCATAATGAATATAGTAAATATTAACATAGTACCTACTATGTACTGGGAGCCATTCCAATCTAATCCTCACAATAGCTCTATAATGTGTGTGCCATTTTATAAATGGGTAACTTAGATACAGCGAGTTAAGGGCTTTTTTAAGAACACATTGTTAGTAAGAGTATGGATTAATTACTATCCTGCCCATAAGGAAACTTAACCACATTCTAAAACGCAGGCTAAGTTTTAGCTAATTAAATATTTAATGAGTGCTCATTATGTTAGCATATTGGTTTTAAAGAGTTCCAATTTTAAGATGCAATTGAGTTCCATTTTATATGCTAAAGTAACACTTACGATACTGTGGAATTCCTTACATACACCAAGGTATAAAGTGCATTACAATGATTTCATAAGGTTTAGAATAGCTTTATTACATACGTTTTTATAGTTTCATGATTGTCCTATCATTCCTTCAAAGGTGTGGTGGCTTATATCAACAGCCAACTCTTTGATCAGAAGCACAAGCTCCCATCATAAGCATCACTGGAATAATCAACCTATTTTCATTCCCCTCTTAGCTCCAGGAGTGGGGAATGAGGGAGATGACCCCATCCAAGCAAAGGATGTTGGTACCTTGGACTAAGGAGATAATAGGAGAAAGAGAAGTAGAGATATTTGAGAGAAGTTTAGGTAGTAAAATCTAAAAAACTTCTTCATACATTAAGTATGTGGCAGGTGGGTGTGAGGAGTTTCAATTCCTTGGCTTCTGACTTGTTTAACTGACGATTGGTAGTGCCATTCAGAGGAAAGAGAAAGATATGAAGTATAGACCACGAGTTCAGTCTTGAACGTGTTGAATTTAAGGTGCTTTGGAAATGTCAGGTAGTTACATGGAAATAATAGTGGATCTCAAGAGTGTTCTGGGCTGGAGCTACAAGTTGAAAAGTCATATGTCTAGAGGTAAAATTTGAGGCCATGCAGTTTTATTGGTCACAGTTATTTGGTTGCAAGAATTAGAAATCCTCTTTAGATAGCTTAAAGAAACAAAAAGGTGAATTTAGTACAAGAACACATATACACAACACACAACACACATACACACACACACACACACACACACACACACACACACACACACATTTAAAGCCTCAGGAGGAACGTACCAGGCCAGCTCTGGGGATTAAGGCAGTGGACATCAATAAACAGCAACTTCAGAGAGCCACAACACAGGAAAGCTTTAGCCCCAAATACTCTCCATCCCCTGGCATTTCAGATAAATATTCCCAGGAATAAAATTCTGATTTTCTCTTCAAGAAAGAGCAGGGCACCTTGCCTGGCAGTCCCATCAAGACTACACACAATGGGTATAAGGGAGGTGGTTCCCTCAAGAAAGATAGAGGTGGGTTGGCACTAAAGAAGGGGTTAAAGATATTGGACCAGTAAAACCAACAGAGTTCCACTAAAGATGTGGATGAGAATTCCTAGTTTAAAGAGTTTAGGTCCAACACCTGAAAGATTCCAGCATTTAATGGCCAGATAAAGGAGGAGTCAAAACACAGTGATCAGCAAAGTAGAGGAACACTAGGAGGGTGTTGCTTCTTCTGAGCCAAGGGAGAGAATGTTTCAAGAAGGAAGGCATGCTATAAGTGGTCAGGTAAGATGAGGAATGAAACTGTCATTGGCTCTAGTGACAGAGAAGTCATAGGTGACTTGAATGAGAGCAGGTTTGCTGACTTGATGGGACAGAAGCCAAAATGAGTAGAAGTTGAGGAAGTGAGGACAATGCAAACACAAGTTACATCAGTAGTAGAACATCCATCTACACCTGTCTTTTGCCTTCCCACTTTAGGCAGGTACTAAGTCTTCTCTGTCTTTCCTTCTCCAGGGTCAAGCACAGTGTCTGCTCTCATTCCATTCAGTTCATGCACACCTATATGAGTCCTCAGTCACATACTATCCTGCCTCCTGGCTATGGGAGATCCTTAGGCTGGAAAGATTCAGGAGTCCTTTTATCAGGGTGGTCTACAATACAATGAAATTTCTGAGCAGGATCTTTAAATGATGCAGTAAAACCCACCTCTCCTCTCAGCCTTCTAATGCTATCACATGCTAAATTTCAGTAGCAGATCTTGGCATAATATGAGTATATTCCAGCATTCTTTTTTGCTACTGAAAGGTAAAGAAATGTCTTCCTTCTTCAGAGGTTTACCAATCTCTGAAGGAAATTATGCATGTCTACGTTTAGTGTGTAGGGAAGACCAGCCACCTGTTCTGGGGTCAGCCACAGTTATGGGGTTTCCCCTATGTGTTTAGTATCAAAGTGCGGGTGGTAAATGTTGCTCTTCCATCACATTGCACAGTCCAGTTCCTGCCTGAAACCCCCTGAAATGGCAGCTTGGCATAATGCCATCCTTGCCCCTAAAAGTCCTAATGACCTAGTGAAGTGATGTGTCTTCCCTTCTCCCAGGTGATTGGATTCTGTTAATAATTCTAAACAAAGGAAACCCAAACCGGGGAACACAGCCCTAGGGCAGGTTTAGTCCTCACATTGCTAGGTTCTTTGTTTTTAGTCCCATTTCATTCTCTAGCTTAGACATAATGATCTTTGTAAAATGTCTTAAAAACCTTACAGTAAATAAAAATGAAAAATGCTGACCTTCATGGTCTCTTTGAAACCCTACAAATCTATGATTCACTTCTTCTCAGGACTTCACATATTCAAGGCCCAAGGAGATTTCAGTAGCAAGCCAATGTAAACAGCAGGTAATGGAGCCTGATAAATGTCCTAAACTGAAAGAGTAGCGAAAAGTAAAAAAAAAGTAAAAGCAATTTAATAAAACTGCATATATCTCTATAGTCACCATTAGAGATGGTAGGAAGCCTCCAAAACTGCCCTTGACAGCAACCCCAAACTAAGCAGGTTTTTAACATAAGAAGATACCATTTCTTGCCTTCCAAAGCTGTTCTTTCCAAAAGTCAATACTTTTAACTTCTCTGTTCCAAGTGTAAAGATGAGGCACTAGGCAGCTGGCTGTCCCAAAGCATTGTACTATCAAGCCCTGAGTTTGTTAAAGGTGTAGAGATTGTTAGCAGTCAAAGGGTGAGTTGCGCTCTGGCCAAGCCATTCAGCCTGCCAATAAGAAATGTATTTTCACTCTCCCCTGCACAAAAGGAAGTTTTACCTAGAAATTGGACAAAACAGAAAAATCAAATGTTTTTGGCTCCTGGACTCTCTTCCCACAGCTTCCGCATCTCTCTTCCAGCCGTCTTCCTGGCCAGCCTTCCCCTTTCACATATTCTGGGACCAGACCCATAGCTACCATTTTCATTCTAGCTTTTTGAGTCTTCTGAAAATAAAATTGCCCGAGATATGGAATAATTTCTCTGAAATTCTGGAACATCCTTTCTCTGCTGTACTTCCTGCCTCCATTTTCCTGACCCTCTCACATTCAAAATCTGTATCTAACATCTCAGGTTTGGGGACATCTTTTAGTCCCTGCACTTCAATTTCCTCTGTCATCATGGGCTTTTATATAGACAAAGTACTCACTAAGTACTCACTAAAGTACCCACTAACAGGCAGTAAACTAGTAAATTTTTCCATTGTTCATATTAATTGTGTTCACATTACAAGTCTGGTGGGATGAGAGAACATTTATCCTTTTGGTCCTCTGAAAGGTCACAAATAAAATCACTGGCTTGCAAACCAGTCCTTTGCCTACTAGTCTGTGTTCTTTCTTTAGAATTATCATTATGACATCCAGAATACTGCGTCATTTTTCTCTCATAATTTTTATTTAGAGAGCTAAAAAAATGTAGTAAGTGATTTTCATTTGGCAACTAATAGAAATGACTAACATAACATATAAATTCTATGCATTTTTCTTTTGACAAAGCAAATATTTCTCTTGCTGCTCTTTTGGTATAGTACAGACTCAAAGGGCTAATGTGCTTGGTGTTTAATTCAATGATATCATCTAGTTTGTTCTCTTTTTATCTTTTTTATAAGTTTTTGGGTCAGAGAGACCATGATGCTCTATTTTCCAGCTTTTCAAGTTCTGTTTCCCCAAAGCCCTAAAGAGTAAATAATTTGGAAGAGAAAAGCTTGCTGTGGGATCTCACTAATGAAGAGGATTTCAGCTGTTCCCATAATCTTCTTCACAATGAGATACATCGGGCTAAGTATTCTACTTCTCAATAAGTACATAAATGGAGCCTAGTCTTATTAATCCTAAAAAGCCAGCATTCCATATTTCCCTCTTCCCTTTCTAGCCTTCAGTGCATAATGATATTGTATACATATCTTTATTCTTTTTTCATGAGGCCAATTTCCTCCCTATTAATTAGCATCAATGTTAATTAGGTTATTTAAGATGTGCTTGTAGAGTTTACAGAAAATAACAACATATCCATTATGTTAGCAATCAAAGCCAAAAAAAATTGGGATGATGCCCAGGATTAAAACTCATCAATGAGACTTAGGGACCAGGAGAAAAGGGTCCTGGGACTTCAAAAGACTTTGCATGCTAGTGTAAGCAGTCTTATTTTTAAGAGCTGTTTCAGAAGGAACCATCTGAAGAGTGAACTGAAGGAGGAAGCTGTAGCTATATGCCCAGACTATTTCACCTGGATCCTGCTATCAGTTTCCCTTCCACCCCTCCCAACACACCAAGCCTGTGAGAGAGGTGGAATGTTTAGCTCACCAGAAATACCTGATCTTCCCTCAGTGAGACATAAAGCACTACTATCTAAGCAGGTCTACGTGATCAATCAGGTGGTATTACCTAACAGTCCCGGGCTCAGTTTGCCTGCTCTTTTCCCATGCTAGGTGGGGTGGGGTAAGGAACTAAATCACTACTTTGAACCCCTTGCAAAACATTCTCTGTATATCACCAGCCATTCCCAAACATCAGTATTATCAATTTCAAGTTCTTACCACACTGGTAATTCCATGAGGCAAACAGGAATAGTATAAAATATGGTCCCTACTGGTCCCAAGTGGACATTATAGGAGTGTCTACGTGTGTGTGTGTGTGTGTGTGTGTGTGTGTGTGTGTGTGTAAGGCTGTGCTACCCCATTGCTTACCCCATACCCTTGGTTTTGGCCCACACCCCTGTTTCTAGTATCCCTAGAGCTAGTCCTTCTAGACTGCCTCTTCTACCACCATCCAGCCACAACCACTGATTATTCAGAGGAATCCAATACACACAAGTCAGAGGAGAAGCAGAGGGTGGGGGGATTTCACACAAATCATATTCCATTAAAGTACCACAATGCTTACATTTTCACATTGTACGGTCAGCACTGCTCAGACTTAATTAAAGCACTCAATCGTACCATTAACATTTTTGGTGACAGCTCAGATATAAATATATTAAGCGCAATTCTTTCCACGCACTACTTGTCAGCATTCTCCTCAAACGCCCTTCTCTAGCCTCCTTTCCAAGCCCTGTACTTTTAGCTTACAAATGGTTAGGACCTACATACTTCCACTTCCAATTCTCAAGTTAAATTACTGTGTAAGCTTTCTTCTGGATTCCTCAAGAGTAGTAAGTCTCTTCCATTGGACCATAATTCCTCGCTTTTAAATTTAATCAAAGCTGCATCGACATCCCAAACTCCTTCCTCACATCTGGCTTCTCTATATATCTTCTCTCTCACTGACCTGGATGTGAGTTTTCTCTCTCAACAGATCCTGAGCATTGCATCCTATTATGCCCATACCATCCTCTTGCTGCTGTTCCTTGCTTTGTCCCTGCAGCTCAACCTCTAGTTCTGTTTACTGTTGGAATCCTTTTCTCCCATTCATTCATTCAACAACTATTTATTCAGCACCGACTATGGTGGCTTGATGTATATCAGTGAGCAAAACAGGTTGAGAGCCCTGCCTTTGCAGAGCTTACATTCTAGAAGGTGGAGACAAAGAAAACAAAAATGAGCTTCTTACTTAAGTGTTACTAGATTGTGATTCATAACTTTTTTTTTTAAAGGAGATCAGGGCAAAGCAAACAGAACCATGGTGGGGTACCCTCATGGAGGTAGACTTGAATTTGGCAAAGGAGTTAGCTAATATCTTGAGGAAGAGCATCCAAGAGGAAAAATCAGCCAGCTCAGCCAAAGACCCTCAGACAGAAAGATATTTGGCCTTGCCCGGATTATTCAACAAAAGAGGCAATGGCCAGTGTGGCCAGAGCAGTATGGTTGAGGGGAAGAGCATGGATTCACTGACCCCTTTTTAATGTCACCTGCCTTTCTCTACTTGTTGATGGACTCAGCATCTCCCACTCAAAGTAGAGTCTGATTTTAAAAAGCACATTCTAACCTGATTTGAAGTTGCATGCAGGACCTGGGAGCTCACCTGGAAATTCGGCCCATCCTTCACCTCTGGGAGCTGCCTATTAACATGGAAAGATTAACAACCTTGTTGCAGAAACCAGAGGCACCAGCCCTTTGCAACCCCCAGCCTTTTGCAACCCCCTAGCTCTTTGCAAACCCCAGCCTGCATGGCCTGTAAACTATTACCATTATATCCATTTTTGCATGCCCATTCTTATTCCTTTTGCCTACTTCCCCATGTAATCTTTGTCCTTCTACCCAATATAAGCAGCTCTCTTATTGGCAGGGAGTGGGGAGGGGGATGGGGGTGAAGAAGTGAAGAGTAGATTTTTGTGGATGACCTGCTGCTCTCCCCATACTGCCAGCAGTACTGGAATGAGTGTTCATATATGATTCAGCCCTGACTCTGCTTAATTGGCTCAAGTAGTAACAGGCAGCCTGGACCCCTTGGTTGTCCAGTTACAGAAGGACTTCTGTTTCAGGCTCCCCCACTACATTTTTACTTTATTTTATTTTATATTTTTTAATTATCTCTTCAAACACATACTGAACCAAATAAAGAGGAATGGTGGGAGTGCAAAAATCCCAATAATTCTGAATCCTTTTCTTAACCCACAACATAAACTACACTTCTAAACTGGAGCAGGTTTCTGACTGATGGTGCTATTGTTTTTTTTTTCTTTGCCAGCCACCTGGGTACTATTTAAATCCAATTCACAGGAAGTTTATGCCATTTTCTTCTGATGTTCCTTTTTCTCCCTCATCAACCACTAAAATATGAATGGAAACAGAATAGCTGATCCAATGAGGAAGACAATAAGGAAGAACAGAAAACAGATAACTGCCCTGAAGTCTGGACTTCAACTGCGGCTAACTTCTTCATCTTCCCTCAGGTCATTTCACTTTCGTGTGCCAAGCAAGACTTTATAAAGAATTTTAAAACATGTTCCCTTAAGGGCTTTCTTTCAGAATGAAGCCTTGCTTTAAAAATCTCTTTTGTGCGTGCTCCCTGGGATGGCTGGACAATTGCCAATGTTGCCTCGCCTGCACACTCTCTGTTGTATCTTCTTTTTAACAATTTCTGTCCCAAACACATAACAGCGGCAGCTGACACATAAAGCCCTTCAAAAAGGTGTAGTTTTAAGGAGAGTAGCCATGAGCATAGCTTTGATTCTTTATCTCCCAACCACAGACACACAGGCCCTCGGAGTGTCTGCACCAGCCCTGGAAGAATCAGGCAGAACAAAAACATGGGCTTCAAAGGCTCCACGCACTTTAGAAATGGGCCTCTTCCTCCCTGTTTGTTTTTCTTTCCTGTCAGTTTCAAGTCTGCACACTGCCTGCTTTAGCCATTACTGGAATTACTTAACTATCACATTCCTACAAAATTTGTTTCTTGGTTATAAAAGCAGAAAAGCACTGAAAGACAATTCCTCTGTGCCACCTCGCCCAACTCTGGGGTTTAGCTGTGCTTAGTCGAATCAGAAATTTGAACTTTGTGGGTTTCACATGTAACCTTTGTATTTTTCTTCCTTCAAGATTTCCAATAGGTTTTTAAAAAAAAAAAATCTCTGTTTAACCATTTGAGGACCCGCCAGACTATTTTCCAAAGCGCTGCATTTTACATTCCCACCAGCAGTACTTGAGGGTTCTTACTCCCCCGCCTCCTCACCAACACTTGTTATTTTCTGTCTTTTTTATGATAGCCACCCTAATGAGCATATTATGTGGTTTTGACTTGCATTTCCTTGATGACTAATAATGTTAGACATCTTTTATTTGCTTATTTGGCCATCTGTATTTCTTCTTTGGAGAAATGTCCATTCAGCTCTCTTGACATTTTGTAATTGAGCTGCCCTTTTATTCTTGAGTTGTAATAAATCCTTTATATATTCTAATTATAAGCCCTTATCAGATGTATGATTTGCAAAACCTTTTTCCCCATTCTGTGGGTTGTCCTTTCACTCTGTTGGTGGTATCCCTTGAAGCACAAAAATGTGTTATTTTGATGATGTCACAGATGCATTCTTGCCCCCAGGCTCTTACTGAACTTGAAAAAACATCAAGCCAGAAGTTCGCATTCATACTATCCTATGTAGCCGCTCCTTAGCTAAGAATCATCTTAATGATTGCAAGATAATAGCTAAGAAGCACCCCATAGCAATCTTCAAGCAAAACTTTATTTCAAGACATTTCACATCTCAGGAGCACAGCTTTTCTCCCCCTAAAATTTATGTCTAAGGTCTGCCAATTGCTGGATTCTACAGAAAAGGAGGACAAGTTGAAGATTAAAAACCCAGGCCACAGATGAACATTTGTCCATATGAGTTGATCCAAATAAGCCTCGGTCGCTATAACTACTGTCACTCAGAAGTATAGGCTTTATTGAATCCGAAAGAGACTTTAAAATGATATATGCCATTTGAAAAAATGCAGCCAATATTCTATCAAAAAGTTTGTTTCACATTTATGTTTGATAAGGTTCACTTGTACAATTTTCTTTAACTTAACTTAGTTAAATGACTTATGCAGATACCAGCCAAATTATATGGATCCTCAAAAGCCAAGCTATTATTTGAGTTGTTTTGGTCAGTAGTGCTATTGAGAATTTTTTCAACAAAGGAGAAAGAAGACTGAAATGGATTTAATGAGTCTAGGGTATATGGTGAGCCAGGAATGGGTCATTATGTTCTGAAGTTGTCTCTGTAAACAGATCAATTCTCACAGTACTTGTTTTGTTAGGGGGAACAGTAGTGAAACCAGGTAGCGCTATAATCGTTTGTTCTGCTGAGTGACCACAATATATCTTCTTTGTTTTCTCCCTGTTGTGGTGGACTTGAGCATGTAAGAGCCAGACCAAAAAGTGACCACTCACAGCATCACTGAAAGAATTAAGCCTGTCAGAATGAAAGGAAATACCGTATGCTGATTATGCAGGTACAAACAGACATTTCACTCCTGTGAATAGATTACCCCCCAAAAAATTCCCACCATTTCTTCTGCCAATGACAAAGATTTCTAAGAAACTATCTAGCATCTCTAGGAAAATGCCTTTAATTAGATTGAAAGTTTTTCCAGATCCTTTTTAAACAAAATGCTCTCTCCCTCCCACCAAAAAAATAATAACAATAATAATAAGGGAAACAGATAAATCAAAACTACATGCTCAGTTCTATAATTCTTCCCTCATCTTCCAAAACATAGTCCATAGTCCATTTGTGAGGGAGGAAGAGAACTTTCACTAGAATGATGATTGTTGCCGGAAGCCAATTCCAGCATGTCAGCAGGGCTGAATCATCTGGAGATGGCTGAGGGCATTTCCCCAAACCTGAAAAGGATGCATAAAATGATTGCTTGCTGCCAGACAGCTGAGGGCATTTCAATCTACATGTTATTGCCTCCTACTGGCCAAACACCTGAACAGCCAAAGGCAATTCCTCCAATCTGACAATGGATTCTGTATACCAAAACCCTGGCCTTTGATGTGCTTATCTACCTTGCCTTAGGACAATTTGTATTAATAAAAGGCAAAGGGTCCTGAGAACTTCATTCCTTTAGCTAAGTCTTCTCTGGCCCCCCATAATGCCTTCCAAAATTATGTTTCGTCTCTGGACTCCTGATTAATTTACACACAGCGCCTTCTCCAGATTCCTAAACCCTTCTAGATGCTGGATTAAGACCCCTGGCAATTGTTACCTTGAAGAGCATCTTTTACTTTTCCAACAAGCACTTCAGGATCTTTGGAAAACTGTCTCAACTTCTTGACTGTGTTCACAAGAAAATATTAGGACTGTTGGCAGTGCAAAAATTGCTACATTATCACATGATCTCACTTATATGGGAATGTAATGAACAAAATAAACTGACAAACAAAATAGATCAAGAGACATGGAAGCATGGAACAGACTGATGAACCTCATGGGGAAGGCAGAGGGGAAGTGGGTAGAGATTAATCAAAGAACTTATATGTATATATACATAACCCATGGATATAGACAATAGTGTGGTGAAGGCCTGGGGGGAAGGATTCCTGGCTCACCATATACCCTAGCCTCATTAAATCCATTTCAGTCTTCTTTCTCCTTTGTTGAAAAAATTCTCGATAGCACTACTGACTGAAACAACTCAAATAATAGCTTGGCTTTTGAGGAACCGTATAAGTTGGCTGGTATCTGCACAAGTCATTTAACAGGTGGTGGGTGGAGTGGATCAATGGGGGGTGGAAAGGTGATATTTTAATATTTTCAACAATAAAGATAAATTTTTTAATTGCTACATTATAGTAATAACCTTAGTTAGGTTCATACTATTCTGCCAAACATTGAGCACATTTGAGAATATTGTCTTTTCCATGTCCTCAAGACCCCAAGAGGAAGGAATGATTCTACCTGTTGTAAAGATTCAGAAGCTGAAACACAGAGTATTTTAACAACACAAAAATGAGTGGCTCTTTGATCGCTTTATCTCTTGCTGTTTCTAGACTTCCTAACTCCTCCTCACTCCAACCCCTCAATCTGGGTAAACCACAAAGGGAAGCCTCTCTGCTCCATAGACTAGTTCACTGACCCCCAAGTGGGCTATTCCTTAAGTCAATAGCTGATTGTGGCTATTTGGTAGAGACTAGGTACCACTTGCTCAGGTCGCCTTACTCAGAGTCCAAACAAACACACCATGTTCTAAGGTTAATGTTTTTACAGCTGTCCAATCAGAGGGCCCAGAGAGCTGCAGTCAGCAAGCCCCATATCCAACACATACACACACTATTGTATTGTCTTGCCCAGAAATGGACCCTCTGCCAGAATCGCATCTTTCTTCCTTCTGTTCTGTATTATATCTGGACATACCCAGAAGTTATGGCAATCAACTGGCATTACCCCTGGGCTAGGAGGGGGCAGTTTGGAATGTGTGGTAGTCCTCCACTTGCTGTGGCATCTTCCAGGAATCAAATCCCTACACACCCAGGCCTGTGCCCAGTCCTCCAGGGTCAGTGGAGCTTCCGGGGATGCTGGTCCACCTGTCCAGGACCCAGTCCCATTAACACACCCAGTGAAGCTGTGCAATGAAAGAAGAGCTTTGGAGTTGGGCAGATCTAGGTCTGAGTCCCAGCTCTGACATGACTTGAGCTTGAAAAAAAGACATACTCTCCGTGGGCCTAGGTGTCCACATCTTAAAAATAGCAACACTGCTTTCACAGGCTGTGATGAGGATCAACAGAGATGCTGGACATGAAGCACTGAGCACAGGGCCTGACCCTGAGGCCTGGCATGTGGGAAACATGTTGTGATATGATGAGTGATGATCAGCAAATGGTGTCCAAGGCCCTTGGGAATACATGAAATTGTGTTTTCAATAAACCTGCCCATGGCTGTGAGCTATGACCCCCAGAAATTATTCTGCCTGGGATCTTGTCTATCTCAGTAAACCACCAAAGGTTAGAATCTAATCATTTAAAGCATATAACTGATGACAGCATACCCTGAGTACAGGCTGTCTCTTCCATATTAAACTCTTAAAAGTTGAGTGAGCAAACCTAAGCACATATTCCAAAAAGCATTTACTGGGCACATACTGGACACAAGGTACCCTCCTTAGTGCTTTCAGGAAAACCAGTATGGATACGTGCATTTGCTTTTCTCATAGAACTAGAATCTACTGAGGGAGTTAAACACACAATTATGTGTAATAGTGATGGACAAACTGCAATCCAAGATAACACTCTCACAGAGCCCCTTCAGAAAGCACAGGCCTGAAGTAGGCCTTGTACAGGCTCACCAAGGACTGACACCCAATGAAGCCTCAACCCAGAAGTATAAAGCTCAGCAAAGAAAGGCATAAGCACCTATTCCTCTGAGGAGAGAAATTAGCAATCCTCATCGCCAATCCCAGCCCACCTTACTAAACTTTCTGCTGTCCAGGTGTGAATAAGATGTGGAGGACTTGTATGCATGCATATAAGCCTCATCAATGGACACAGACACCGGGGGTGGGGATGGGGGTGGGGGTGAGGAAATGAGTGGGGGGGTGGCGGGGAAATGGGATAAGGACACATATGTAATACCTTAATCAACAAAGAGAAAAAAAAGATGTGGTACAGCTGCCAAATACTTGTCCTCACTTCTGTCTACCTGGCTCCAGAGGGCCCTGAGATATACAGCCAAGCCTGTTTTTCTTTGCAGCCCTGCCCCTATCTGGGTATCTGGTAGGCCCTCATCCAGGACCCTGCAGCCCTTTGCAAGCTTGATCAAGATGTTTCCTCCCAACATAGGAGAAGTTTGCATGTTCTTTGGAAATTCCAAATATCATATAAGTCTACAAAGGAAAAGCTGAGAGTGACAAGGTCATTCAAGGGCAAGGACAGGAACTGTGGGGCATATGGACCCATTTGGACAACTCAGCCAGGCAATGAGCAAATCCTCACTGATGGTGTCCCGTGGAGCCTCAGCGCCTTCCTATCAGCCTGAAAGGGAGTTGGCTCTTCTTTCTCCACTCCTGGGGAGGCTGCAAATGCCAGCTCCAATCTGGACAGGAGACATGCCTCAGTTAGCACCCAGGTTAGTAGAGGCAGTGAGCAGCTCCTCTCCAGTCTGCTGAGGCACTCACAGAGGGGGCCCAGGTTTAGAGAGCAGCATCTGGTGCCCTCTCATCATTCACTCCTAGCCTAGCAGCCACAGGATCTGCCTCCACCAGCCTGGAAAACTCTTCCAATTACGCAGCTGGTAGCCCTGTCAAAAAATGAAAGCATCTTCACTGGTTCTACCCCCCCACCCCCCGCCCCATCTAGTGTTCCCCAGCCAAGCCCCTTCCCCCATCCCCACAACACCTTCTAACACAGTAGCCAAAGAAAGATCCTTCTAAAGCAAAGTGCTGAAAGCTTCACTCCCCTGTGTCAAAGGCTCCCGTTTTTCTGCCAATCTTAAGAATGACATCCAAACTCCTGGTTCAAAGTACAATGCACTTCATGACCTGCTTTCACCCCACTTTCCAGCTGTCTCCTGCCATTTGCCCCTTCTTCTCTATGCTGTGGCTTTCATGCTGAATTCCCTCCAGCCCTGTAAGAACATCATTCAGAGTGTGTGTGTGTGTGTGTGTGTGTGTGTGTGTGTGTGTGGTCTTCTCTCTCTCTCTCTCTCTCTCTCTCTCTCTCTCTCTCTCTCTCTCTCTCTCAATCCTTGTGCAAACCCTTACTTCTGAATATGACCTTATCTGCAGGTCTAAGCCCTCATCCTCTTGTTCAGTAAAACTCCTTCAGGGCTGAATTTAAAAAAATACATTTTATTGATTTTTACACAGAGAAAGGGAGATGGATAGAGAGTTAGAAACATTGATGAGAGAGAAACATCGATCAGCTGCCTCCTGCACAACCCCTCCTGGTGATTGAGCCTGCAACCAAGGTACATGCCTTGACCAGAATCAAACCTGGGACCCTTCAGTCCGTGGGCCAATGCTCTATCCACTGAGCCAAACCGGATAGGGCTCAGGGCTGAATTTAAATGCCATTTCCTCCTGGAAGCTGACTTTTTCTGCTCCCATCTCCAAAGACTAAGTGAAGTATTCATTTCCAAAGCACCTACTACTTCTCATAGGTTATTATACTTGTTGGATAGTTGTTATTGATCTATTTGATCAATTACCACATATACCCCGACTCCCACATACACACTATATATTGGGCTCTTTGGAAGTAAGATTCTGCTTTTCACTATTTCTTAACCCGATATAATGCTTGAAACATAAGCACGTAATCTATAAATATCTACTGAATGAATGAATGATAGAAAAGTGAAATGGCATCAAAAGTGAGAAAAGGGCTTTTCTAGTATAAGTAAGGTAAACTCTGGATCAAGAAGATATCTAATAAAGCACCCAAGTAATTGTCTGATTGACAGCTAGAATCCCAGCCTGAGTACAATCTAGATCCCTAACTTCCCCCAACAAGCTCTCATAAACACCAAAAAACTCAAGAATGTGCCATGAAGGGTATAATTTGCTTTTTGGGAGAAGATCCTTAAGACTCTAGCCTCAAATAAGACTAAAATTCAGTAGCACAATGGTAGAATTCTGTCTGAAGGAAATCCCATCAGCTGGGAATATCATGTTATGTAGAGACCCACTTTAAGGATTTCACACTGTTCTTTCAAGTTCTTCCTATTCTGTGTTAAAAGGGTGAGAATGGATAAGTAGACTATTACGTCATCATACTCCCCTCAAAACACCTTTTATAGTTTTGCATAATAAAGGGCAATAAAAAAATCTTGGGCTCTTTCCTCTAAGTTTTATTCCTAATTTATTATAATATGATATATAATAATACTGTTATCTGTACAACAATATGGCATAAGTTCATTAATTTGCTTCCTATGGGAATTTAGTTTTAACAGCTACATTATAATCCAGATTGCTGCATTTGGTGAGAGTGAGAGGGTCAGATTTTACAAATATTTCAGCTGAACTCAACTCCCAGCTTTTTCCCATGCTCCAGTGACATGCAAGCCTCAGTTAGAGGGAAGTTAGTGCTGCTAGTACTGGACAGAGGGGAGCAATCAGAGGTCCCTGATTGTCCGCACTAGATGGTTGAGGGGTCCCCCCAAGGAAGAATGATGTTATTCTGCTGTTTGGTTCAGTGGGATGTTCTGAGTGATTACCCTTCATAAGGTTACCCAGGTTCCCACTGAGCCCAGCCTCTGGTATTGACAAGAATGAGACTTAAAAAATGTATCATCAGTTTTAGAAAATGTAAGTTCCCCTGTTCAATATAATCTCTCTTTGAGGCTTTTCCTGAGTCCCAAAATAAGCTGATTTCCACTCCCTCATGGAGGCTCTCCTGGCTTCTTGGTGAGGGGCAGCAGCAGCACAGTCTGTTCCTCTGGGCCCAGTGCCAGGCAAGAAAAAGATCTTTGCCTTCCGTCAACTAATCACCCATGGTGGCTCAGAAACAGCTCCCCCAGGAGGGACCGATGCTGGAAACTCTTAGAGGTGTCCTGCTCTTCAGTATTAGAAGAAACAGAGCGACTCTGCCTCCAGAAATATCCTGAGAACACCAGATGTTTGAACGGGTAATATATTCAAGGAACACTCTATTTAGAGAAAGAATCTGCAGCCAACTCATCAGTGACATAAATGTGCTTTATGTAGAAAACAATTATTGCTCTCTGGAAAAGAAGCATAAGTGAATAAGTTTTATATGAAGCTAAGAAATATAACCAATTGTTCCATTTTCTTTTTTATTGAATTTATTGGGGTAATAAAATTATATAGGTTTCAGTGCTACAGTTGTATAATACATCATTTGTATATTCTATTATATGTTCATCACCCCCAAGTCTCCTTCCATCACCAATTATCCCCCTTTACCCTCTCCTGTGTCCCCTTACCCCCTTTCCCTCTGGTAATCTCTATACTGTTGTCTGTTCAAGCGGTGTGGGTTCTTTTTTCTTAATCCCTTAATATTTCTCACTAGTCCCCCATCCGCCTCCCCTCTGGCAGCTGTCAGTCTGTTCTCTGTATCTAAAAGTCTGTTTCTATTTTGTTTGTTAGTTTATTTTGTTCATTAGCTTTCATATATGAGTGAAATCATTGGTACTTGTCTTTCTCTGACTGGCTTATTTCACTTAGCATAATACTTTCTGGGTCCATCATGCTATTGCACAAGGTAAGATTTCTTTGTTGTTTTTATGGCCAAGTAGTATTTCATTGTGTGAATGTACCACATGACAAAAGAACATTCCTCTTCATTCTGAATTTTAATGTGGTTGAAGTCTTATTATATTGTTTTAAAACATATGGCCATTCATTCTCATGTATAGTTGCATGCCTACTACTGGATAGACAGAATTTGGAGACTTAGTGAAGATTTCCAAGCAACTCACATTTTAGTTTTAAAAAAAGTAAACCAATAAATATAACACTCTGTAATAAATGATCTGATGTCTATAGGACCAGAGTTCCAGAGAAATTTAACCAAAGAAATCTTTAAATCAGTTAGCAAAAGTCTTTCCCAAATTGGAATGTTTGATTGATTCACTGAATGTCAGAGTAAAACTTAGCCAGCCAAAGAAAAAGAAGGCTATTTGAAGCAAAAATAAATAAATAAATAAATAAATAGATTTTAAAAATTATCCTGCACAATAACATAGAGGATACAGAGACTAAAAAATGTTCAACCTTACCAATTGCTTAATGTATTTGGAGTATAGGTTGAAATAGGAATTGACAAGGAGGAGAAGCTGGTGCATATGGCGGGGCCTGATCACAAAAGAATTAATATGCCACGCTAAGGAGGTTAGTCTTTATCCTTTAGAATACAGAGCCACTGAAAACTTTAGAGAAGGAAATTAGCAATATGATATTGCATTTTGGAAATATCACTCTATGATATTAGAGATTGGACTGAGGGGACAAGAGTGAACCAAGGAGAAAAAAAGAAATGGTTGGGATGAGCTAGGATAGAATGAAGGAAGCAGCAGTGGGGACAGAGAGAAAGGGACTGATTTTGAAACACATTAGAATCAATAAGGCACTGTAGCCCTTTGGACAAGTAGAAGGGATGGATCTAGGATAATTCCAATATTTCTAGCTCATGTGACCAGGTGGAGGGAAGCACATTCTAAGATGTTTGGGGAGATAATGTGTTTTTCTTAGTGTTGTATATGGATCACAAACATAAGAATTACTAAAAGTGTTTGCAAACCATGTCAATTCCTTATCCCATCAGACTTAATGAATGAGAATTTATGAATGATGAAAATTGATGCACACTGTGCAAAAGTAAGAAATGTAGGAAGAGGAGCATGTGAGATCGTAAGGAAGGTAAGGAGCTTAGTTTAAAGCCTGCTGTTCTTGAGAAACTAATGGGACATGCATGGAAATGGGTTCTAGGGGCAGCAGGTGACACAGGACAGCTCAGCGGAAAGAAATGGTCTGAGGTTGTTTGCATTGGGTGTCAACAGCTGTTAAGTGGTAGCTAAAGACATAGGTGCTTTTTAAACAAAATCATCCTGGAGGATATAGAAGGGAAGCAATAAGAAAAGGCCTGATATTAAACCTGGGAACATTGAGATGTAGGATTCTATAAGAGAAATAGCCCACAAGGAAACATGGCAGGTAATAGTAAAAAGAGTACTGGGTTGAGACTTGGCTTTTACTTAACCAGCAACTACAAAACATATGGCAATCATAGCTTTCCTGATTATTCTAATCCATTATATCTGGAGAGAGGGGAAAGAGAGTATGCCAGATGGCTACCACTTAAATTGGTAGAGAGAGGTTTTGTAGTGCCTTGACCAGGAGTTGCTCAGGTTTTTTACCACCCAAGATGTTCCCCGAAACAAGAAAACTTGGTCACAACGAAGGAATGCACCGTAGCCACCGGTGTAGCTGCATGCACACAGTCTTATGGACACCTCTTAGATACCAACTTAGCCCAAGAATGTGGGGAAGGTGAGGGGGAAAGCAGGGTGATATAACTGTTGCTCACATGTTTGTAACAGCAGAGGATCACTGGGCTCTGGGCTCCAAAAGACATAGTCCAGCCTCCAACTGCATTAAGAGCAGAAGGTGACGAGAAATTCTTCAAAGACAGGCCATAGGAACTAGGCCTTCAAATCTATTGAAGGTAACTTCTCCACTTCAGGTTGGGTGATGTGGCTCCATAAAGTCCCTCACTGATAGGCTTTAATCACTTTCCTATACCTCAAATTCATTCCATCCAAATACTGGAAACATTTAAACTAACCCTATCTATACAGACTTCAAACAGCAAACCTAGCACAATGGAGTTATCATCCAAAATAATTTTTCTCACAAACAATAAAACTCATTATATTTGAAAATTCAGACAATTCCCATAACACATTACTTAACCATAAGTGATCCATCCCATAACCATCACTTCAAAACAATGTATTTAAAGCTATCAGACCTACTAAAGGCCTTCCTAAACCATCATTTATAAAAGCACTTACAAGCATTCTATTTAGACAAACAAGTCCTCAAGGGGTTTTTTCAGTATTGCCCCTGGAGAACAGAACACAGATGATTGGCACACTAGATACAGACTGCAGGAAGATAGAAATTACAGCATGTCCAATATCTTGGCTAATATTCACCAAGGGTTGGAAAGATAGAAGGCTAAGCTACATTAACTATTCTGATTCCAACCCACCTAATGGTTTATCAAGCAATTTTTTCAAGTCTCTCATCATTATCTCTCTGTGCCTCAGTTTAAAATTGGGACAATAACTTTACCTACCTTGTTTATTGTTGAGAGGGTTAAATGAGGTAATCTATATAAACAAATAGTGCTCTGTAAAGTTTGCTCTTATTTTCATAGCCAAAATCAATAAAGCACCAGTATTATCTATAAATCATGTGGGTTAAAAATTACTTTAAGGGAAAAAATCCTCAGCATGAATAACGCTCTTTTTTTAATTATCAAAGACTCTTAAACACATGCTTCTAATGTAGCATTCTAATGTCCAAATGTAGCCTATTTAATCAAGTTAGTACATTTGATCTCTTCTGCAATAACTGTACTTGAATCTTAGCCTAAATCGATGCCACAGGATTCCATTGGGTGGGAAGGAGCAAGGACCAAGTCCTGGTTCATTTAATTTCTAGCTCTAAAATATTGAGTAAGGTTCTTAACTCTGAGTCACATTTCCTCATTCATGGAAAGGAGACCATATCACTAACTTGGAGGAATTTTTGTAAGGATTAAAAACCAAGTAATATAACAGCTTTCAGTTAATGTATTTCTCTTCCTCTCTCAATAGAAATATCAAAACTTGTCACAAAGTTTATTATTTAAGGAATGCTTGTCTATGGTCAAGAGCTAAAGCCTAGCAACGGTTAACATATCAATAAAACCACCATTTTTAGCTGTTCTTATTCATTGCTTTTAAATCATGCAAGTCCTATTGCATAGCATCCCAGTGGGGGAAAAGTACCAGAGTTTATTCAAGATTGAGTATAGAATGAAGCTCAGCACTTGTACCAAGGGTCACCAACTCAAATATCTGCCAGGATCACCCATAATTGAAATAAGTCAGGTCGGGTATAATGATAGGAAGAGGAGAGGACAGTGGCAAACTAGAGAATATGCCCTGTCTGAAGTGAGCAGTGGCAACATGGTTAACCTAGTTGCCCCTATACAAGAATGCAAGCCCAGTGTTGCCAGAGCTTAGTTTTTTGAAGAGAATTCAGAAAGCACATTTGTATGTGAAATATTCTAAATTCTAAATATTGGCATAAAGCGCCATTAAAAACAAACTCTCTAGGCCAAATAAAAATCCTGTGTGCCAAATTCAGTCCATAAGCCATCAGGTTGTAATTTCTAATTTATAAATCACCATTATGATCACCATATGGCCAACTCTGGCAGAATCTCAAAACTGGCCACTAATGTGAACCCTTTCTTCCTCTACCCATTACTGCCTTTGTTCTCTTTCTCTTCATATTCAACCAAGACTAACAAGATAATGTTAAAGAAAACTTGGAAAGGACATCGCAAAGAAGTAAACTTGCTTGGACAAATTATCCCTGGGCAAATTGTTTTTGCTTTTTGTTTTGGAGTGTGTGTGTGTGCGTGTGTGTGTGTGTGTGTGTGTGCGCGCGCGCATGTGTGTGTGTTTCCAAAGACCCACTCAAATGCTCTTTGACAAGTTCTGGGATCCCTGGTATTGAAAGGTCTGTCTTCTGATGCAGGGACAAAGAACAAAAGAGACAGGTCTGTCTCAATTCAGGAGTTCCCCTCCCCCCATCATGCCAGCTGACCTTGATGAGAAGGGTGGTGGAAAGCTGCTGGCTCTCAAGCCCACAGACATTTGGAAGCACAGGTGCAGCCCAGAGCCCTGGCAGGATTGGGCGAGGGGTTCCTGTGACAAGTCCAAGCCTGAAGGGGAGACTCCCCTGACAGTCTGAGCAGGAGGCTGAATCTGTCACTGTCTGGCTGGGTGGCTGAAGCGGCTGTCTGGGACAAGTGCTGACACCGGATGCCTGAATAGAGGCTCAGTCAAGCGGGCATTTGTTACAGAAACCTCCCCCAACTCATATTTCACAGTGATCAGAGGCAGTGAGGCAGAGACCCAAAGTGGCTCATCACTGGAGTATTAGCCATGGTGGTTATCACACAGGGACAGCTGGGCTGGAGCCAGAGAAGCCCCTTTTGGAGACAGCAAATGTTCAATGCCCAGGGGTGGTAGGGATGGGGCCAGCCAGGCCTCACTCCATGTCCCCCCACCCCCTATCCATCAATGCATGGCTCTCCAACACCCCCGTGAGGCTCTGGAAGGAAAGAGCACAAGAAGGCTGAGTTGGGCTGGGAGGAAGGCACACACTTGGAGGTAATGAGAGCCTGGGACACTGAGCCCTGCCTATGTCACTTCAGATACAGACCCTGTCCTTTTGTTCCACAGCCCCTCCTGAGTCAAAGCAAGTAGACTTATCCCTTAGGGACTTCACTTTTAAAGAAAGTTTTTACTTTTCTTTCAACAATGCTGCTGTACATTACATTCTATGATACATACTCGATTTTGTGCTCAGTCTAATGGAATAATAAGGCAAATGAAAGCAGCAGAGAAAATGCCATCAAATTTAGTTTCTCTCTGAGGAACTTCACAAAAAAATGAATTTTCCACCTTTCTCCTAATTATATTGGCAGGGCAATCAAGGAGGGTGACTATTTCCAAGTGTCTCACCCATTAAGGAAAATGTCCCCACAACCCTGCTCCAAAGACCATCCTGCACTGTTAGTGACTTATCTCCTTTGGGAAACTTGAGAACAAGTTTAAAATAATCAAAATATAAAATCTTTCTTGGAGTAACCATGGCTTTTGAATTCAGAAGCCAAATGGCTTAGACATGACCAGCAGACCCACATTTACACAGTTACACGTCAGGCAGTTGAAAGAATGAGAAATCACTGGGATATTCACAAGTACCCAGGTCTCATATTCAACATTATGGTAACCATAATAATATTAAGAATAAGCACTTACCTTTATTAGACACATGTAATAAGCCTTCTTCTAAGCATTTATATGAACATTACTGAGTCCTAACAACTAATAAGACAGGAATATTATTGTCCCAATATTACAGGAGAGGAAACCACAGTCCAGGAGGCTTAATTAAATTGTTCAAGTTACATAGCTTGGAAGAAGTAGAGTCAAGATTACAAATGAGCAGTGCCTTACTCATAGTAATAAAAATACCTATTGATTAGAGTTGCTTAGGAGTGTTACAAGAACTCAATTTAGAGACAGAACAAACTTAGTCTTCATATGTAAACAACTCCTACCAATTAATGAGGAAAAAGATGACTACCCCAATGGAAAAACAAGCAAAAAATAGAAAATTCACATAAAACTTTGACAAGTGATTGAAAAAAAAAGTGCATATAAAAATCTCACTAGTATTCAGGTATTTAAAAATTATAATGACATGATACGTTATCTGTTGCCTACCAAATTGATAAATACCTCTTAAAGGTGTAATATCCAGTGTGGGTGAGAGTGTACTATCAGCCACTACTGGAAAAAGTGTTGATTTATGTAACATGTGTAGGGGGCAACCTGATAATATATGTCAAAAACCTGACAGTGGTTTCTATCTTCTCTGGTAGTTTTAAAATATGGCTATAAATTCTTGGACATTCCTTTCATTGAGAGGTGGGGTGTATATCGTCTCCTCTTTGAATCAGAGAAGTGACAACATATGACTGACAAGTCTAGTTCATAAAGCCCATATATGTCTACCTTGTGCCACTGAAATGCTCTTGGAGTCCTGAGCCAAGTCATGAAAGTACCACGCTAAGATCACCAGGCTGAAGAGGCCACATGTAGGAACAGCAGTCAAAAGTCCTGGGTAAGCTCAGCCTTTGGGTCTCTCAGCTGACATCCCAGACACCATGGAGCAGAGAACAACCATCCCTGCTGTGTCCTTTCTGAATTCCTAACCTACAGCATCCACGAGAAAAATAAAATGGTGATTGCTTAATGTGCCTAAATGTTGGGTTGGTTTGTTATACAGCAGTAGATAACTGGAACAACCACTTAAATAGTAATTATTCCTCAGAAATCTATTCTAAGAGAAAAGTTAGAGATATGCACAAGAATTATACATAAAGAGGTTTATAGCATCATTGTTTAAAATAGGGAGAAATGGGAAACATACATTTGAACAGTAAGGGCTTTCTTCATCCACATAACGAAATGTGGCAATTTAAAGTCAGGTTTTTCAAAACTATTTAAAATAAAGAAAAGCCTGCATGACATATTACTCAAAGGGAAGTTTTAAAATAAAAGCAGAAGTTCACTTTTGTCAGGAAAAAGACATATACATACTAGTATGCAATAAAATTGGATGAAAATAGTAAAAAAATTAAATAGTGACTATTTCTGAGTTGTAATATTATGGGTGATTTTTATTTTCTTCTAGACAATTTTCTATATTTCTAAAATTCTCTAAAATTTATAAAAGTAGTAGACAGTATGCTAATAATAAATGGCATTAAATCTATGTAACTTTTAAGATATTTTCTTAGAGACCTGAGTTCAAATGTCAGCAAATACCATTTTATTGTCTCTGGAAAGATTCTAAACTTCAATTTTCTTATCTACAAATCAAGTTAATAACATCTACCTTGAATAGTTTTTATGAGGTTAAACTATACAATTAATAAGTTCCTGGTATGGACCCATATACATAGTAGGCATTCAATAAGTGCCTTATTTAATTCAATAATAAGCACTTTGTCCAACTTTTCAAACACAATCAGAATGAGCACTTAAAATCAGTATCTGTAGTTCTCCAGTGATTAAAGAACAGTAAGATCTAGCCTCATGTATCGCCACTCATCTAAAACTAGTGGGATTTGGTGAAACTGCAAACCCCTCTGCCTTGCAGCATATGGTGACCCTATGATTTGTTACCACTAGTGATTGGTGAGCACCAAGCTTTCTTGCTATGCCAAGTAGATGACAAGCTAATCCTTGGCAGTAGTTGATTTTCCTCTCTGGATGTGTATGCCCCTTCTGCTATTAATTGTATCTGTCTCCACCATGAATGTGAAGAAAGTCTCCGACCTAAAACGCCTTTCGATGAGCTATAAAGAAAATCAACCCTCTCATCTTCCTGGTTTATCTTCTCCTCCAGATTCTTATGCCACAATGTGATGGCTTTGTTCAATTAAGTAGAGCCCTGGGGCACTGGGAGTTCTAGCTTTTGTTCAACAAAAGAGCACACAGGAAATTGAAACAGAGAGGTCGATTACTCACAAGTCCTGGAGGAAGTACACAGCACACACCTGGAGGTCCCACAGGAGGAGGTCAGGGCAGGATGCAGGCAGAGAGCCAGCCGGACCTAGGGCACATGCCTTTATCAGGGACCATGAGCAGAGTGTTTGGGGTTTCTCAAACTAAGACCAGAATGGTCAGTTCAAACCATCAGCATCAGGGTTTTGTTAAGCTCCAAAGTGGTCTTACCTAAGGGGCACATGAGGAGAGGTCCTGGGAGACTGGTCCTCACAAAGATTGCTGGGGAAGCTGCACCAGACACTTAGGACATTTGCTTGTGATTCCGAGGTCTGTTCTCTGAGGCTGTTGTCTAGGGCATGGGGTTCCCAGATGGGATAGTGTCAGCCCTGCAGGCTGCACGGCTGCACAAAATAGATGCCAAAGCAGCAATATCGTGGACTAGTTTAGTTAAATTTTTTACACACATGCACATTCTTTATAAAAACTAATAACAGGAGCTAACCTCTGTTGAAAAACCCTCTGTGCCAGGCCCTGTGCTCAGCATCCTACTTGTATTAGCTCACTTAATCCTCACCATTATCATCCTAGTTTCTCATGTGGGGAATCAGAAACAGAGGAGTTGACACAGGTTACACAGTTAGAAAGCAAGGCAATGAACCTAGTCAGTCAAGTTCCACATATTCTTTATTGCTTATCTATATTGCTCTATATAATTAAGACGATTCCTCTTCCCATTATTCAAAATTTGACATGGGAGGAAGAACATCAGACTACTTTTCACTACTCCTATCACCAGGTTAATACTTGACCCTATAGCCTAACCCAAGGGCTGCTTATTCAGTAGCGGTATCATAAATAGAGAAAAAGAGACACAGAAGCATGGAACAGACTGACAAATCTCAGAGGGAAGTGGGAAGATATCAATCAAAGAACTTTTATGCATATATGCATGACCCATGGACACGGCCAGTGAAAGCCTGGGGAGAAGGGGAAGTTGAGTGAGGGGAGGCGGCCAATGAGGGGAAAAGGGACATCTATTATACTTTCAGCAATAAAGATTTTTTTTTAAGTTTTAAAAAAAGAATAACCACTCTTCTACCCTGACCCCTGGTTTACCCTCCCCCCATTCCATTATGTGCTTACCCTTTATAAGATCTAAAGCACCTCGCGTGTGTCCTATCAATGTCTGTGTCCTCTGGGCCTGGTGCACCACAGCTCATCTCAGGAGCCTAATAAGGATTTGTTCAGCTGAATTGAACAGGGTCTACCCAAGATAGAAGTTTCAACCTAATTCCTGCCTCCCAACAGTTTCTTCTTAGAAGAAACACACACACACACACACACATTTTTTAAAAATAAATGTTGATAACTAACCTGTCTGTTTCAGGCCCTAGGAAAAGATTTTCCCACAGAAGATCTACAACATGGATACAAAAATCAGTGGAGTTAAAATTCATCTAAGTTTGGAATGTAAGTGCTAGCATCTTATCCCACAAAGAATATCCTAGCATTTCATGTCTAGACCTAGGATGGAGCACGAAAAATAAAGAATGGAGCCTGGTGCGGGGATGGGAATGGGGACCGGAAAGTGGGAGTCTGGAGACTGGGAGAGCAATCCAGGCTTTTTTTTTTTTTTTTTACCTCTCCTCCTTCCTTCCACCCTTGTTACTTAGCTCAGCTCTCCTGCTCCAAATCATCATTAGAGACAGTGGGAAGCCAGGGAAGGGGGCTGTGGGTGGAAGATGAGAGAACCCTGTAGAAGGAAAAAGACAGAAATACTGTTGGCCACTAGAGAGAAGGAGAGTCCCTGCAGCCAGCCATGCCTAAGGAGATCTTTCTTATGTGAGATACAGTCGTTGAGCAAACATGACTGAAGTAAACCACTTCAAAACAATATGGGTTCTAGCATGTTAGATATTTGCTGTTATAACTAAAAACAGACTGGAGAGAGTCAGGCCTCTGTTTCAAGGCCATCTGCATCACTTACACCTAGGAGACCCTGGGGATATTATGCATCCTCTGCCTGGAGCCCAGCAATAATTATTTATTCCATGCCAGGAAGAGTTCTAAGCATTTTACATGTATCATCTAATTTAATTCTCAAAAAATATTCTTAGGAAACAGAGGCCCAGAGAAGCTAAGCATTGTGGACACAGATGCCACCCAGATCTCCCTTCACTGACGGACCTGTTGTCCCAGTTTCTGGCAGGGAGCCTTCCACTCCTGGCCCCTCAAGAATGCCTCAGCAGCAGAACTGTCTTGACTAAAGTCACTGCCTTTCTCGGGGCAACCCACCTCCAATGACTGGTCAATCGGAGGGTATCTCTGCCGAGCTCAGCATAATTCTGTAAGGCTATTCTAGCTCAGAGCCCCCATGCATGGCGGCTTGATTTGTCTCTCTACTCAATCCTGCTTCTGTCCCATCATCCCTCAGGTATTGGACCAAGAACACACCAGAATAAATGACCCGCATGCTAGGCTCATCTCAGAGTCGGCTTCCTGCATACTCCAGCCCGTAACACTAATTAACTTGCCCAAGAGCCCAAGGACCCACAATAGGGATACAAACCCATGCAGAATGACACCAGAGCCTAAACTCCTAACTCCTCCAATCCACTGCCTTCCACCATTAGACATTACTACTTCATTACCCCAGACTCCTATCACAGTCTGTACATGTGCTCTACCTAAGCCTGACTTTTCATTAGGTAGATGGCTCAAGTAAAGATTTTGCCTCTAAACAGCCACACAAAATTTTAAATAAGTGAGAGGCATGCAGCCCTCTGTCTTTGGGGTGTAGATCTTATATTAATAGAATCTCTTAGTGTCATCCATCTCCCCTTTTGCAAAGTATTTTGAGTGGCAGGCCAAGTCAATGATGCAGTGAAAAGTTAAGATTTCCTGAGCCCCAGAACTGAAAATTGCAAGGAGAGGATCTAGGTTCACAAAGAAACCTCCCTCTTTGGTTCTCCTGCAGAAAACTGGAACCATTCCTAAATGTAGTGAGAGATTGTCCACCAGATCTAAAAAGCTAATCTAAGAGATCTTTTTCTATAATGCACAGACTAAACCATTTTCCAACTTAGTATTTTCTTCCACTCTTGCTATACTCAATTTAAGTAGTGTGCCCAATTTCCACAAGATAGGAGGCCAAAACTGCCTGATGCTGATATATACAACTGTGAGTTCCCAAATATAATACCTTGTTTTGACTTTGTTGTTTCTGCTGCTGGTGTGGGATTCATAGCCACCTCTTCTACTGTAACAGTATTTCATGTACAAACATGTCACGGTCTAAATTTATCCTAATTAGCAAGCCAGAGCACCTGATCCACAAAGCATTTCCCACTCCCCCAGCTCCCAGCAACATTATTCTCAGTTGGCAATGTAAAGTCATTTCCCAAAACCATGACAGGACAATAGGAAACGGGTCTTGTCCACAGAGAAAAAAATCATTCCCCGTTCATTTTCTGGCACCTGGCTTTCCTTAATGGTTTTACCTCTCATTAAAGGGTACACCAACTTCATGGCTGCCAAGAAGCCCCAGGATAATCCAACCTGGTACCTTTCATGCCACTTCCTGGTGTGATAGCAATCAGGATGGGGCACTACTGCCAACTTCACTTTAGATCTGCTGCTGCTCTGTGAAGTAACAGTGTGCGATCATCATGAATTGCATGTTCTCCTTGCCTCTGATTGTTCTGGTCATGTCAGAGATGTAGCTTTGATGCCGACACTGAATTGGAGAAAAAAGGAAAAAGTAACAGACAGGAGGGAAAAGTATTAGCAGCTCAAAAGCTTTGAAAATCCTGATTTCATTGAAATGAAAACACACCTTATCTACCTTCTTTAGATGTCGCTGATTGCATTAATTCCAGATGAAAAGTATGTCAGTAGGTGTCATTTTTTTTCCCTCCATAAAGCTGGTGAAGTTTTCTACCGGGAGACTGTAAAGGAAACTGTCTCTCTTCTAGTGCTCCTAGGCAGAGCATTGAAGTGCAATCCCACCGAAATCAAAGTGACAGCTACAAGGAACCCCTAATCACCAGCGCGCTGAGTCCTTTCAGGACTTGAATACAACTGTCAATTATCAATGTCTCTTTGGAGACCAGACCAGTAACAATGAATGCAAGGTTTATATCGACATCTCTACATTTTGACTAAAGTCACTGCCTTTCTGACAGCAGTATCCAATGGCAGACCCAAGATCCAATGGTAAACTAAGGTATGAGGAAAAGTCATCAAAGCAACTATAAAATAAATTGTGAAATGTGTTAGGAAGTGTGTTTAAAGCAAAGTCACATGACCACAGCTATCATATCTTCCAAACCAAAAAGGAACACATATCCAATACATGGTCTGATCACAAAAATTACTTCAATTACTCTCTGTTGAGCGGCTATTGTTTGCTAGGCACTGTTCTCACCACTGCAAATGAGGATGTGAACAAACTTCATTTGTGAACAAAAAACAGGGGACCTGCCCTCATTAGAGTTGCATCCTAATAACAATTAAATATAAAATATCAAATTCCATAATCATAAGTGCTATGAGGAAAATGATCACCAATGTCACATATCTTCAATCCCCTTCACATCTAAATCACATGCGAACCATAATAAAATGATGAAAAGGGTTTTGAATTAGACCAAGAAATTAGAAAATACTACCACCCCCTTGGGAGGAGGAGCTGGAGGGGCTCATTCTCTTCATGGTCTCACTTCTGTGATTGAATTGCAGAGCTGGCTGTTCACCCAGTCTGGTCTCCTTCCATGCCATAGCACATGTAAGTTATTCTAGACTGGAGAGAATCTATGCGCCTTTTAAATGTCTTAAATGGTATTTTAAGGAGATTGGGTTCCAATGGACAAGAAAAAAGGCCTTAATGAAAACATTTGGGCCTGTCAATTGAACTGGAAACCAGAGAGAATAATGAAGAAATGATTAGACAAGGAGAAATGGAGCCAAGTCTCTTCCTCCCCAAGATTTCAAGACCAAAGTTATTTCTGTCAGGGGAAATGAGGAAATAATCACATGCCTGAAAAGCCCTTAGAGGGAAATCTTACTGGGTAAAATATGATCTTCAAGCAGCTTAGAAGAAAGCAAGAAGCAGGTACATATGCTTTTGCTACCCTGATACCTGGGACTATTTGTCTGAACACCCCTTTCAGTGTTTTCTACTTTCTTGATGGCTGCTGTGGCTTGCATTCAAAAAAGAAGTAGGGTTAGCAAATTGGAATACTGTCTCACTTGTATGGTTTATTATTGGGGAGAATGAGAATGAGAATAAAACTGGTTTTTTTTGTCTTTGTATACACATTCCCTAAATATCTTCATCCTTTCTTACAGTTTTATCCATCATAAATGTCTAGCTCTAAATCTCTGCATCCAAGTACATTTTGTAGATGCCACACTAGTATTTAAAACTAAGCAGGGGCAGCACTGGGCTCATGGTCTTCCATGTGCCCTACATACTGCTCCCCTTCATGTACCCTGTATCTTAATGAAGGGCACCATCATCATGTACAACGTTACCTACCACTCAAGAAAAATAGAACACAAACATGCCGCCACCTATACCAACACTTTAGAACTATAAAATACACTAATAAAAAAAATAAAGAAGACAAATAAATGGAAAGATATCCCATGTTCATGGATTGAAAGACTTAATATTGTTAAGATGTCCATACTACACTAAGTGACCTATAGATTCAATGTAATTCCTATCAATAGTGGTAGAAATAAAAAGGTGAGAAGGAATGAATAAAACACTGCATTATTAGAAAAAAGCTAAAAAAAAAAAATAACATAAAGGACTAGGATATTTGATTGGATGTAGGAGTGAAAAATGGCCACTGGACTTGACATATGAGCTTCTCTAGTCCTTCCCTCCTGATAGCTGATTTGGGGGAGGGTTGAGGAGTTAATCTCCATCTACTTCCTTACCCCATTAAACCCAGTCCCTTTAGCCATGCCATTTTTCTCTTTCATTCAAAGGGACTTTGATTTTTTTTTTTTATTATCTTACCAGATAACATAAACCCTGCCCAACTGAAAATGAAGTAATTAATTCGCTGTTCCAAGTTACTTATAAACACTTTGAAAGAACGCTTACCATTCCCAATAGCATGGATGGAAGACTATGAACCCAGGACTGCCCCTATTTAGTTTTAAATACTAGTGTGGCATCTTCAAAACAATCTCCAAAACTGATGTGTTCATGGAATACTACGCTGCTGTAAAAAAAAAAGAACTCTTACCATTCCAAACAGCATGGATGGACATGGAGAGCATTATGCTAAGTGAAATAAGCCAATAGGAGAAAGATGAATATCACACGATCTCACTCATTTGTGGAATATAATGAACAACACACACTGATGAACAAAAATAGATCCAGAGACAGAGAAGCATCTAACAGACCACCAAACCTCATAGGGGAGGCAGAGGAGGGAGGGGATGGGGGGAAGGCTAAGAGATTAACCAAAGGACTTGTATGCATGCATATAAGCATAACCAATGGACACAGACACTAGGAGGGTGAGGGCATGTGCTGGGAGGTAGGAGTGGCCAGGGAGAGGTCAATGGGGGGGGGGAAAGGAGACATATGTAATATTTTAAACAATAAAGAATTTTAAAAAAAACTGATATGTTCAACATGTACTTTCTTACACCCCATTTTTTAAACTGAAACCTATCCCCGCTCCCACCCCATCAGTAACTCCCCAGTGAGCTATATAAAATATTCAAGGCTGCCTCTTCTCCACATCTTGAGGAGAATGCCATAAAATGCCTTAAGAGAAAATGCACACTTTAGGACAATATGGAATTTGCAGGAGGACGGGGCACAAACTCCCCAACCCCATGGAGGAAAGACATAGAAGACTGCACCAGGCTCTCAGTAGACAAATCAGCAAGACCTGTACAAGTTATTTTTTTTTTAAATAACAAAGCTCTCCCAAGTGCTTCCCTCAGTACATTGAGCAATATTCTGCAAAGCAGCCCTGACCAGGAGGAAGAAGCAAGAGGCTATCAGCCTGGGAACTGACACTTTCAGGAGTCTCTGCTTTCATGTAGTTTATTTCTGGTAAGTGACCTCTGCCGCTTTGGCTTTATGTGTGGGCACTCATCCTTTACAAGCAAATACAATTGTGAGGCATATTCCTCTGTGTATAGTTAGATAATGAATTTTTCCTGTTGCAAAGTGACCTCAAGAGCCCGGGACCTCATTTCATTTCAATTTGTGCCAATGAAATGCTTGACAAATTGCTCTTTTTAGAGTTATGTATAACTTTGAGTTTTTGGTCCTAAGCATTGTTGCTCTTCTGACAAGGACAAATCGGCCCTAGGATTTGTTCCCTATCCATTTCAGTGCCACTGATTACAGGACTAGTTGGGTGGGATCTCTGATGCATTCATTTTGAGTATTGACCAGAATCAAATAATCCTGAATGAGCTAAAATCATTCAATGGAGAGCAAAACTTACTTTTAAATATATAAGCATACAAAAACCAAACAGAAATGGACAGTACTGTTTAAAAGCATTTTTATAGCCTGGCTGGTGTGGCTCAGTGATTGAACATCAACCTATGAACCAGGAGGTCACAGTTCAATTCCCAGTCAAGGCACATGCTGGAATTGTAGGCTCAGTCCCTGGTAGAGGGCGTGCAGGAAGTAGCAGATCAATGATTCCCTCTCATCATTAATGTTTCTATATCTCTCTCCCTTCCTCTCTTAAATCAATAAAAATTATATTTTAAAGAAAGTATTCTTATAATGTTACCCATTCCTTATTCTCTAATACAAATTTCACATTTCTAGTCAGTTTTTGTTCTATGAGAGACCTAAACAGAACAATGTTTCTGCTGGTGCTCCTGGCAAACACTGAAGCTCTCCTGCTAGAATTCTGTCATCTCTGTTTTGAACACAAGGTGATACACCAAATTTGCACATTTTGATTTCAAACCCAGGTCTTTAACCTGGGTGTCACGAAATCACATTAGGGGACATGCCTGTCCAAACACTATAGTAACTGTGCCTGGGCCACTTGGAACTGCTGCCATTTGCTCATCTCTTCTCAGCCTGATATTACTTGAGCATCACCTGTTCCCATCTCAAATAATCCTATAATCATCTTTCATATTATAGGGTTATAGCAAAAGTAGCAACTCTACCAAATGGCTCCCAGACATCAGGGACATGGAATTGGCCGTCCCTTTTCACTCACCTCATATACGCTGATCAGTGCTCATAGAATTATCTAAGGAAAGAAAAATTTGTCCTAAATCTAGAAATTTACTAAATGGCTCATTCAGTACATTCTTCAATATGAAGTACTTCTCAAAGTCACAAAACTTCACTTTTAAAAACTTCCAAGTGGTTTATTGTTTAAAAAACACATCTGCATACTTTGCTTCTTGCTTTCCAAGGGGGAATATAAAAAATTAAATAATAATCATTATACATTATTTTGAAGATTTTTGTCTAAATTCTTTGAAAATTAAAAGCTACTTTCAAACTTCCCAAAATTGACTTGGAAAAAAATTGCATGCATTAACCTCAGCTGGTTGTGAATTCCTGCTGTGTCAGTCTCTAAATCAAAAGATGTGAATGCCTACCTGTTTCCTTAATAAAATATTGCTTACAAATCAATTAGCGAGCTCCTTTCCAAACAGGAAAAAATGCTTTAAAATAGTGTAGAAAATGTTCTAACAGTATGTTTGTTATGTATACTCCTCTAAATGAGGGTTGAAGTCTTCAGAGGACCAGGAAATGACAAGAGCCATGGACATCTTCCAGTCCCATGACCTGGGGAAGACATTTGTCCTCTCTGAACTTATTTCTTAATCTTTGAGCATGGGAATAACTTGACTACATTTCCAACATATATATATATTAAAATTCGTCACTGACCTGGCAAGCAAATAAGGGCTCTTCAGAGCAGGAAAAAAGACATGAAAGCTACCCAGAAAGGTAAGCAGAGCTCTGGGGAAGGTCTTTATCCTGAGGTCATGAAACCAACCTAGTGGCCCTGAGCCTCAGTTTTAAAAGGGGAAAGAAAAAAGCCTGGAGCTGCCTAGAGCTGTCTAATGGAAAATGGCTGCATAAAGTTGGAATCTGAATGCCTGTAAAAGAGTGAAATGGAAATAAACATTCTTTTCAGAAGGAGACAGAAAAGTAACAACATTTCTCAACTTGCCCACTGGCCTCCTCTGATGTTTCATAACCACCAGCTTGAGTTCTAACACTACCTTTGTGATTCAAAAAACATAAAGCTAATTAGTTAATTTTTTACATCAGTAGTGCCACCAAACATCCCTCAAAAACAAACATGCATTTTTCTCAGGCTACAAAAATTCCATTAAATAACATTCCAAAGAATTATAAGCTCACAACCCATAGAACAATATCATAAATCACAAATAAACAAGAACCAGAAGAAATCAGACCTATAAAGATTTTATACACTGGAATTATAAAGTTCAGATTGCAAAATAAGGATACTTAGTATGTTTAAAGATATAAAAGAGGACATTTAAAATGAGAAGAAAATAACTATAACATAGATGAAGAAAAATGGAAAAATAAAACTTTGAGAAATGAAATATATAATACTTGAGATTTAAAATGCATACATAAAATCAACAGTAAATTAGAAACAGCTGAAGAGAGCATTTGAAAACTAGTATACTTGAAGATATTCCAAATGCAGCACAAATAAACAAGATGATCATTTCAAATAATTAAAATTTTAAAAGCATGACTAGAGTGAAAAGGCATAACACGCTCTAATAAGAAAATCAGCAGAAAAGAAAGAAAGAATAAAGGAGATAAATTTACAAAGAGAGAATGGCTGAGAGTCTCCCAGAACTAAATTAAAACAATAAAACAGGTGAAAGAACTGCAATGAATGCCGAGAAAGGTAAGTTTTTAAAATCGACATTTATCCTATCTAATAAAAGAGAAACATGGTAATTGGCGTACGACCGCCACCCTTCCCATTGGCTAATCAGGGCGATATGCAAATTAACTGCCAGCCAAGATGGCGGCCGGCAGCCAGGCAGCTTGAAACTAACATGAGGCTTGCTTGCTTCAGTAATGGAGGACTCCAACGTTCCCCGCCTGCCTTGCCGGCCTCTGAGCTTGCAGTTTGAAACATTGTTACAAAAATAGAAGCTAAAAAAAAACCCAGAAACCAGCTTTCAGCTAGCCGGGAAGTCAGACCTGGAGTTGATACAGAGTTTCGATTGTGGAACTGAAACAAACCAGATACCTGCTTTCAGGAGTGGAGGCCTAAGAGCTGGGGCCTCAGAGCTAAAGCTGGCTCAGAATTTAAAAAAAAAGGAGCAGTTGGGAGCTTCAGACCCAGGCTGAAAACAGCCCTCAGCCCCTCGCCCAGACTGGCCTGGCACCCTAGTGGGGACCCCCACCCTGAAGGGTGTGTGACCAGCTGCAAAGAGCCATCATCCCCTCATCCAGGCTGGCCAGGCACCCCAGTGGGGACCCCCACCCTGATCCAGGACACCCTTCAGGGCAAACCAGCCAGCCCCCACCCATGCACCAGGCCTCTATTCTATATAGTAAAAGGGTAATATGCCTCCCGGCACCGGGATCAGCATGACAGGGGGCAGCGCCCAAACCCCCTGATCGCCCTGTGGCTCTGTGTGTGACAGGGGGCGGGGCCACAACCTCCCTATCGGCCCTGCTCTGTTCCTGACAGGGGAAGGCACCCCAACCCCCTGATCGGCCTTGCTCTGTGCCTGATAGGGGGGAGCTCCCCAACCTCCTGATCGCCCTGCGGCTCTGCGTGTGACAGGGTGCAGCGCCCCAACCCCCCCACCCCATGGGCCCTGCTCTGTGTGTGACGGGGTAGAGCCATAACCTCCCCATCGGCCCTGCCCTGAGTGTGAGAGTGGCGGTGCTCCAACCCCCTGATCGGTCCTGCTCTGTGGGTGATAGAGGGTGGCGCCCAACCCCCCCACCCCACGGGCCCTGCTCTGTGTGTGATGGGGTAGAGCCATAACCTCCCCATCGGCCCTGCCCTGAGTGTGACAGTGGCGGTGCCCCAACTCCCTCATCAGCCCTGCTCTGTGGGTAATAGAGGGCGGTGCCCCAACCCCCTGATCCGCCCTGCTCTGTGTGTGACAGGGGGTGGCACCGCAACCTCCCATCGACCCTGCCTTGAGTGTGACAGGGAGTGGTGCCCCAACCCCCCAATCGGCCCTACCCTGAGCGTGACTGAGGGTGGCATCGCAACCTCCCAATCCGCCCTGCTCTGTGCATGACAGGGGGCGGCGCCCCAATTCCCCAATCGGCCCTGCTCTGAGCCCGACCAGGGACTGCACCTAGGGATTAGGCCTGCCCTCTGCCACCCGGGAGCAGGCCTAAGCCAGCAGGTCGCTATCTCCTGAGGGGTCCCAGATTGGGAGAGGGCACACGCCGGGCTGAGGGACCCCCCCTCCCCCCCAAGTGCACAAATTTTTGTGCACCGGGCCTCTAGTATACATTATAGGAAAATTTGAGGATAGTAAGATGAAAGAAAACATTAAAGCAAGTCAGAGAATAATTACAGATTACCTACAAAGAACCTAGTATCAGATTGATGAGATATCCCCCAATACAAACAATAGAAGCCGGAGGACTGTTAAATAATACCTTTAAAATTCTAAGAGACCAGAACTTCAAACTAAGATTAGTAAATCTCCTTTGAAAACAAATGAGGGTGAAATTCAGATATTTTCAGACAAACAAAAACTGAGTTTCCATATAGTCCCTCTCTAAAGGCAATTATAAAGAATGTAGTTCAGGCAGAAGGAAAAAACAATACTAAAACAATCTTCTTAGTAGAAAATAAAATGTAGTAGTGCAAAAAGAACATGGCATATATGTGGAAAAATCTAAACAAACTACATAAAACAACAATATTATCTAAATTAAAGTAAAGAAACTAAAGTATAGTCTAATAAGGGAGTATAAGTCAGATGGAAGATAATAAAAAATAAAGTATCCTCAGATTCATATATTGTTCTGATGGAGAGTAAACAATATTCATTTTAGATAATATTAAGCATGCATATTTCATCTACCTACTAAAAAATAGCATGTAGCCCTGGGCAGTTTGCCTCACTTGGTTTAGTGTCTTCTCATACATCAAAAGGTTGCTGGTTTGATTCCCAGTTAGGGCACATGCTTGGGTTATGGGCTTGATCTCCAGCAGTGGGTAGTAGGGGGCATGCAGGAGGCAGCCAACCCATGTTTTGCTCTCACATAAACGTTAATCTTTCTCTCTACCTCTCTCACCCTTCCTCTCTCTCTAAAAATATCAATGAAAATATTTTTTAAATTCATAAAATTTTTAAAAATTGTATGTATAATTTTCAAACTATAATATAAAGGGGGAAAGTAAAAGTAGGAAAGAGAGTCAATCCAAAAGAAAACAAGAAAGGAAGGAAAAAAGAGGAATACAGAAAAGGCAGGACAAATAGAAAGCACAAAACAAGTTGGTAGAAATAAAACCAGAGCAGGTATTTTCACAAAGCCTTCAAGCAGAACATATTGTCTAACCATGATGCCTTTATGTTAGGTGTCAATAACAGAGTGATAAATAAAAAAACTGCAAAGGTTTGAAAATTTAAAAACATACCTTTAAGCAACATGTATGTTACAAAATCTATAAATATTTAAATTTCTATATATCAAAATGTTTGATGAAGCCAAATTTTACTTAAAAAGAATTGTGTACCTTAAGAACGTACATAAGAAAAGCTAATATTTAATGAACTAAGCAACCAAATTTAAGAATTTGATATAAAGAATTCCAACCACCCCCAAAAAATACATAGAAGGAAAAATATTTTGGATCATAAATTAACAAAAGAAAAAAAAATCAACATAGCCAAAGTTGGTTTTTATCCTATATAATAAAAGGCTAATATGCAAATCAACACAACAGCGGAACAACCAGTCTCCATGACACGCACTGACCACTGGGGGGCAGACACTCGATGCAGAAGCTGACCCCTGGTGGTCAGTGTGCTCCCACAGGGGGAGCGCCACTCATCCAGAAATCCTGAGCCAGGCTCATGGCTGGCAAGTGCAGCGGTGGTGGTGGTAGCCTCTCTTGCCTCCACAGCAGTGCTAAGGATGCACGACTGCTGGCTTAGGCCTGCAGGGAGCAGGGAGCAGGCCTAAGCCAGCAGTTGGGCATCTCCCAAGGACTCTCAAACTGCAGCAGGGTGCAGGCTGGGCTGAGGGACCTGAGTGCACGAATTTCGTGCACCGGGCCTCTAGTGAAAGATATAATGAGTAAACATCTACAGGGTTCATCTTGAAAAAATCAGAATCTTGAAAAAGAGAGAGAAAGTAGAAATAATAGTCATTCAAGTAAATAAAGGAGATATAACTCCTGGAGAAATTATAGAAGAATACTATTTAAAAAGTCTGTGCCACAAACATGCAAGCATAGATAAAAATGTCAAGTTCCTAGAAAAAAATAAAACATACCAAACTGGCTCAAAAATATATAGAAAATCTGATTTCCCATATCCATTAAATCAGTACATTACAATATTCTAATAACATTTAATCCAATATCTCATATTACAGATGAAAACTCCCAGTATGGGATTCACACTTGCCTGAGGTCTATAATTATCATATAGAAAATCCAAGACTACTCCCAAGATCTCCAGATCTAAGTTAGTGTTGAGTAAGTTAATTGCACATGCTCCATCAGTTCAAGCTGGAAGAAATGTCTGCCTTTAACAAAGGTACTGGACAGATTTTCTGTAACATAAAATCAAGAAGTCCCTAGGTATAGGAAAGGAATGGGGACGCTCATCTGGAATCCCCAGACAACAACTACCCATGGTGACCATACAGATACATTATTGCCTTCATGAATAAACTTAGAAATTTTTCTCAAATATTTTCTCTAATTGCATTCAGTTTAAGAGGAAACACTGGGTAAAATCCACCTGTTTGAGGACCCATTATTTTTAAAGAGATTTCAGAAAGGATACAAAATAATCTTTTCTAAAATGTCTAAGAAAGCACTAGATAGATGTTCACTGGTAAATTATTTTTACAAGTACATACTCATATAAACTCTACCAGAAAAAGAGAGAAAAATGGCACATTCATTTAGTGAATCTAGCAAAAACTTCAATTATATAAGCAGAAATATATAGTACATATAAAGAATGTCAGCCAATATCATTGAGTTATAGATAGAAGAATATGAAATAAAATTAATAAACAAAAAGGATCAATGTATAAAAAAGATAATGGGTAATAATAAATTTGAGTTTATTACAGAAATGCAAGGTTGGTTTAATATCAGAAAAAATGTATAATTCATTACATGAGCAGAATAAAGGGAATAATATCATGTTGGCACAAGCTGGGTTCCCCAAAAGCAGACATTGAGACTGAGTTTGGAGTGTCTAATGTTTATTAGAAATTGACACTTGTGAAAGGAAGGGAGGAAAAGTAGGGTTTGGTAGAGGAAGAAATTGAACTGCACTATAGCACTATAACCCAACAAAACCTAGGCGGGCCGGCAGGGAGCCCCAGCAGAGTGAACTGGACCTTTACTCCTCACCTTGCTCAGTCACTGAGTGCAGGCTGCTCTGGGAAGGGTGTGAACCTGAGAGAGGAGGCTGTAAAAAAGCTGACTGACAGAGACCCTCTGCAGCCTACATGCCCTTAGCTAGAGAACAACCCTTCCTTGAAGGTGGCTCTGACAGCAAGTCTCCATCTATTACACATCTCAATAAATAAAGAAAAGAACTGTACTGTACAGTTGAACATCTATTCATCATCAAGAAAATTTAATCATAGCAAATTGAGGGGATCCTCCTTTTATAGATTCTTTCATAAAAGAATCAGAAAACATCATACATAATAGCAAACTGAAAACAATCCCAATAAAATCAGGAGAAATACAAGGATGCCCATTATGACCATCATTATTTTCCTTACCATAATGTGACAGAACACCGAGTCAGCACATTATGGTAAGGAAAACAAATAGATAAGGACTGGAAAAGAAGAAACAATCTGTCATTATTTACAGATAATTTCATTTTCTGTAAAAAACAAACAAACTCAAGAATCAGATGAATTATTAGTTTAGCAAAGTAGCTAGAAAGAAATCAATATAAATAATTCTATTGTTTTACTTGATACTAAAGAAACAGAAACACAATACACAGTTAAGTAGTATGTTTATTTTTAATCTTTACAATAGCAATGAATATACAAGGTACCAGGAAATAAATGTAATAAAAAATATATGAGCACCTTATATATAAAACAATAAAACTTCATGAAATGAAATTAAAGAAGATCTAAATCAATAGAAAAATATAATATGTTAACAGATAGGAACATATAATTATAAAGAAGTAAACTATTCTCTAATTGATCTGAGATAAATTCATTCCAATAAAAATCCCAGACTTTTTGAAAAAATTTATAAGCTGGTTCTAAAATTTATGTAAAAAACAAAGTATCAGCCGTAGCCATTTTCTTAGTGGTTAGAATGTCGGCCTGCAGACTGAAGGGTCAAGGGTTTGATTCCCATGAAGGGCACATATCTTGGTTGCAGGCTTGATCCTCTGCGCAGATCAGGGCCCATGTGGGAGGCAAACAGTCGATGTGTCTCTCATATTGATGTTTCTTTCTCTCTGTCTCTCCCACTCCCTTCCATTCGCTCTAAAAAATCAATGGGGAAAATATAACAACAAAAAAGAACAAAAGTAATACACATTCCTGTGGAATAAGGGGAGGGACAACCCACCAGATATAATATGTATTACAGAGAGGAAAATATGATCTTGGGAGTGAAAAGATTTTTTTTAAGACATACATTCACACAACAACAAGCAATAAAGGAAAAGATAAATATATTTTACTATGTGAAAATTGAGAACTTCTGATGGCAGAATGATACCATAAAGAAAATAAAAAGACAAACTGCAAACTGAAAGAAAATTTGTTACCTATAGGACTTCCTGATGATTCATTTATATTCAGTATATATGGAGAACTACAAATGAACTAGAAAAATACAAAACAAAAGATAAAAAATGGGAGAACCAAGATGGCAGCATAGGTAAACGCCTGTACTTGCTGCCTCCCACAACCACATCAAAATTACAACTAAAATACAAAACAATTATCAACCAGAACTGCAGGAAAGCTGGCTGAGGGGAAGTACTACAACCACAGAGGTAAAGAGGAAAGCACATTGAGACTGATAGGAGGTACAGAGGTGCTGAATGGGTGGTCTGACACCTGGATGTGCCACTTTTTTAATTTGGAGGGAGCTAGCCTCTGTGGAGGCCACCTGGAAGAGCAAGGGGTTCCAGCCCCACACCAGACCCCTAGCCCAGGATTCCAGATCTGGGGAAAAAAGTCCCTACAGACTGTAAGAACTACAGACTGTAAAAACCAGTGCAGATTGGGGCTGAGTGACACACAGGCTGCTGGAGACCCAGCTGCCCCTCTTAAAAGGCTGGTACCACAAACTGAATTTACAAGCTCCCACTTCCTCTGAGCTCCAGTGCTGGGCGAGGTTCTGGGGGACCCAGACACATATGGGGAGAAACCGGACTGTCTGGCATCAGGGGCAGGAACTCAGGGGTGGCTTTCTTCCAGATGGAGAAGCTCACAGCAGGTCATTATTCCTGTGCTGGGACCTCTCCAGTGCAGAGCTAACAGGCAGCCATTTCTATTTGCTCTGCCCTAGTGATTCCCTGAGACTCCGCCCCACCCAATTTATAACCCCACCCAAGCTGTGTGCAGTGGCTTTTGCATATGAATGGTATGTCCTTTCTCAGGCAAAAACTCTATAAAACAAGCTGCAGCTGGGTCAGGGAACTTCAAACCTATCAATAAAAGGCACAAAAAACCGACACCAGCACCAGCCTGCCTTGCTTCCAGCTGGGTCTTGTCTGGGCACTTCCAAACCCAATAAAAAGAGGAAGAATCTGCAGATCTCTCTGTAGCTCCTGCTGAGTGGCCCCAGGAAGTGGCTGACTTTGCACCTCCTTGGAGACCCAAGAGCCAGTGTACCAGTGGTCAGTGTGAGATCATACCATATTACAACTCTTCACATCCATAAGCAACACACCTAAGGGGCAGACTCAGTGAACACCAAAGCCCCACTGAAGCAAGTCCTGCTCCATAAGGGTGTCTCCTGCATAGCAGCTCTCCCACTGTAGTCGCAGTTGGTCCCCACAGCCATTTGGCCTGGAGGTCAATTCCTCCCAGTGACACCAACAGCAATCAAGGCTCAACTACAACAAAACTGTGGACACAGCCCACAAAGGGGTGCACAAGAGTATCCACCTCAGATGACTGGAGAGGCTGAGCCACTGGGCCCTATAGGACACCTACTACACAAGGCCACTCTATCAACTCAAGGAGACTTAGCAGCTACCCAATACATAGAACCAAACATGGGGAAGCAGCCAAAATGTAGAGATAAAGAAACATGTCACAAATGAAAGAAATGGAAGAAAGCAAACTACTAGATATAGAGTTCAAAAACATGGTTATAAGGTTACTCAAGAAACTTGTAGAAACCTCCAAGGCACTTAGTGAGACTTTCAAGGATCTTAGTGAGAATGCCAAAAAAATGGGAAAGGGCCAGTCAGAAATTAAGCATACAGTGACTGAAATAAAGAATAATATACAGGATTCAACAGTAGATTAGAGGATCCCGAGAATCAAATCAATGATTTTAAATACAAGGAAGCAAAAAACACCCAACCAGAAGAGAAAAAAATAAGAAGGAATCCAAAAATATGAAGATAGTGTAAGGAGCCTCTGGGACAACTTCAAGTGTACCAACATATGAATTATAGCAGTGCCAGAAGAAGAGAGAGAGCAAGATACTGAAAACCTATTTGAAGAAATAATGACAGAAAACTTCCCTTACCTGGTGAAAGAAATAGACTTACAAGTCCAAGAAGTACAGAGAACCCCCAAACAAGAGGAATCCAAAGAGGACCACACCAAGACACATCATAATTAAAATGCCAAGGGCAAAAGACAAAGAGAGAATCTTAAAAGCAGCAAGAGAAAAACAGTTAGTTACCTACAAGGGAGTGCCCATATGACTGTCAGCTGATTTCTCAACAGAAAGTATGCAGGCTAGAAGGGGTTGGCAAGTGATGAATAGCAAGAATCTACAACCAAGAATACTCTACCCAGAAAAGCTATCATTTAGAATTGAAGGTCAGATAAAGAGTTTCACAGACAAGAAAAAGGTAAAGGAGTTCATCACCACCAAACCGGTATTATATGAAATGCTGAAGGGTATTCTTTAAGAAGAGGAAGAAGGCCGAAACCGGTTTGGCTCAGTGGATAGAGTGTTGGCCTGCGGACTGAAAGGTCCCAGGTTTGATTCCGGTCAAGGGCATGTACCTGGGTTGCGGGCACATCCCCAGTAGGAGATGTGCAGGAGGCAGCTGATCGATGTTTCTCTCTTCGATGTTTCTAACTCTCTATCTCTCTCCCTTCCTCTCTGTAAAAAAAATCAATAAAATATATTTTTAAAAAAAAGAAGAGGAAGAAGAAGAAAAAGGTAAAGATAAAAAATATTAACAACAAAGTGACAACAAATGCATATCTATAAACAAGTGAATCTAAAAATCAAATGAATAAAAAATCTGATGAAAAGAATAAATTGGTGAATGGAATAGAATCAAGGGCATGGAAATGGAACAGACTGATGATTGTCAGATGGAAGGAGGTGTGCGGGGGCGGGGGGGGGGGGCGGGGTGTGAGAAAGAGACTAGACAAAGAACTTATATGCATGTATGCATTACCTACAGACACAGACAATACGGTGGCGAGGGCCTGGGGTAGAATGGGAACTGGGTGGAGGGGAGCTATGGGAGGAAAAAAGAAGGACATCTGTAATAATCTCAATAAAGATTAATTTTTTAAAAAGTTTTAAAATGGGCCAAAGACAGGAGCAGTCATTTCACAGAAGAGGAAAAACAAGCATCAGAAAAGATGCTCAACCTGAACCTCATAAAATGCAAATTGGAACCATAAAAAAATACTACTTTAGGCCCCTCATATTGGCAAACATTAAAAAGTCTAAAAATGCCAAAATATAGCAAGAATTTAAAGCAATAGAAATTTATATTCTTTTAAACATATTTTTATTGATTTCAGAGAGGAAGAGAGATGGATACAGAGAGACAGAAACATCAATGATGAGAGAGAATCATTGATTGGCTGCCTCCTGCATGCCCCCTACTGGGGATCAAGCCCACAACCTGGTCATGTGCCCTTGATCAGAATCAAACCGGGGACCTTCCAGTCTACATGCCGATGCTCTATACACTGAGCCAAACCAGCTAGGGCTGAATTTATATTCTATGGTCATTTCTTTGCGAAACAATTTGGCATTGCTGCATATATGTGTATTGCACATTCACATATCCTATATCTACCTATATATATATATCTATATATAGATTATCTATATCTATATATAGTATCTATATATAGTTCACGCCTAGCAAGAGACCTGTATACTAATTAATAATAACATTTTTTATAATAAGAAAAACTAGGAAACAGTCTTACTGTTCATACCAGTAGATTGAGAGATAAATTGTAGAATTTTTAATCAATGAAATACTATACTGCAATAGAAAATAGTTAATTACAAGTAGCCTCTTCAACATGGATAAATATTTTTTAAAAATAAAATAAAACTCAGCAAAACTACTAGAGGATTACATACAGTATATTTTTTACCCATAAAATTCAAAACCTGCAACACTGAACAACAAATTTTGATATATTACAACAAAGCAAAAGAATAACAAACACAAAATTAAGCATATGTTTCCTCTGAAAGGCAGATAGTTTCTTGAAGGACTTCAAAAATTAACCAAAGAACTCATATCCATTTATGCAAGGCCAAGGACACAGACAACAGCGTGGTGAAGGCCTGGAATGGAGCTGGGACTGGTGGAGCAGGGAGGATGGAAGGGTGGATGAAAATAGGTGACATCTGTAATAAGGTCAATAATAAAAAATAAACTTTAAAAAAGTACTATAAACATTCCATGCCTTAAACTGAGCAGCACCCACAGACATGTGGTATGGTTTACTTGTAATATCTTCCACGTACATTGTAGTATTCCTTTGTACCTATTCAGTATTTAATACAACTATTTATATGAGGTCAATAACACTTTTCCATCCACATGGAGGGATACTGTGATATTATTGTCTGATGATGCTGAAACTTTGTAATCTGTTCAATCTCAATCATATGCAAAAAATATAAATTTATAAACACAGATATCTAATGCTACATGTACAGTCAAATAATGTGTCTCATCATCTGTAATGCTTAAGACCATGAGCCAGAAGAGGTTTGCTCAGGAAATGGAACAATGGATTAAAAGGGGAGAGACTCAGGCATTGGAGGACTGCAGAAATGTGAGCACGAGAGACAGCCAGAGAGAAATGTGGGAGTTCCAGAACAGTCAGAGGCTCTGAGTTCAGGAGTGGGAAAAGAGCTAACTCGAATGAAAAGCTTAGCCACAGGGGAAGTGCTGCACACTGTTCAGCTGGCAGCCAGGATTGAGGCCAGGAAACTTTCAGGAGCGGCCTTACAGCGGGAGAGGGATCTGGGTAGACTAGGAGTGAAACAGGAACAAGCTAAAAAGTAAAAGTAAACTATGTACAAAGGCAGAGAAGAGAAAAGCACACAGTGGAAAGGGCCGGCATGCTGTACAGAGCTCTTGTGCTAGTATGTTAGCTGTCTATTGCACTTTTAAGTGACGGCTGTTGGGTAACCACTTGAGTAGGGAAAATAGAAAAGTGAGGTCAATGAGGGAAAAGTTGACTTATGTAATACATTAAACAACAAAGAACTTACATTTTTAAAAAGAAAAGTATTAAGGGAATTTCACAAGCTAGGGTCTGAAGAAAAGCAAGATCCAGAGGTAGCACAGCAGGGATCTTAGCCCCCGGTTATGTTCTGATTGGTCTGCACTGAAGGGATTTCTTTTTATTTTACTTTGAATTAGTCATCAACATTCAAAACCCAGATTTCTGATTTGGGATGAAATCAGAAGGTATGGCAATGGGGCTTGGTTACTAAAGGCCAACCGTCTGCTGGTGTGGTGGTGCCCCACACTTCACCTAGGCCCCTGCCCAGGTGACCACACTCACACATGTGACCAACCGGCTGTCCCCTGGTAGTACTTGACTTTGATAACCTTGTTTGTACCTTTGAGGACAATAGAAATAACCATAAGGTAAAAAAATGAGTCTCCCAAGATGGGTGCTTGAGGTGGGGGGCGTGGGGGGTGGCCTTTCACCCTTAAATTGGGAGAAATGGGAACAGGCTTTATTCAAATTCTTCCAAGCTTGGCTTATGGTTCTAATTTTACATGCATATATTTACCATTGCCAGCCCAATGAGAGCAATAGAACAAGAATCTGTGATTACATAACAGTTACATTTGGAAAAGTTCAATGGCCCTTTTAAATGTTTCATTTTCTGGTTATTATTTTTATTGACCTTATTAACATCTGACCTGAGCAGCTGCTCTTTGGGGTGCTGTCATGGGTGACCACAAGCTGGTGGCCAGACACAGGAAAACATCTGAGGCAACAAATCAGTGCTACTGTGTCTACTTGAAAACAAGAGGCACTGCCAGTCCTGCCTGCAGCAGCCACAGAGAACACGGGGTTCTGGAGTTAACACTTGGGACCCATCAGGGATCTAGGAAGCTGCAATACCGACTAGAGCCGCAGATAGAGGCAGAGCTTCAGGAAGGAACATGCAGTAATGTTTGGGTCTCTCCTAATACACAAGCACACTCAGCTTCCACTGTCCCTGGAACCAGAGATGTTAGCCCCTAAAACATTATGTAAACCCACCTAACACAACATCAGGGCTGAGAGGAAAGGAGAATGGGGAGAAGCCAGTACAAATTATCAGGCCTTACTGATGACACCTGCCTGTGGATATGGTATATCAATGCAACCCACGCTTTTGGGGTGGCCCAGAAACCCAAAATGGGGTCGTGATCAACTATTTCCATTTCAATACATGTCTCCCTCTTGCTGGGAGACTCCCAATTTTTCCAAGGGGGCCCAAATCCACTTTAGGTTGGCCATCCAGAGTCAAACCATAAAACAGAGGACAAGCAGAATTAACTCCTCCCATATACTAAATTCCTCATGGGTCTACACTAGGCATTTATAGACTTTCCAAATTTTTTTAAACTGTCGCTTATTCTAATGTGAGAAAGTTACATGGAGGATCTTAACAAGTACAGCGGTTCTCAACCTGTGGGTCACGACCCCTTTGGGGGTCGAATGACCCTTTCACAGGGGTCGCCTAAGACCATCAGAAAACACATATATAATTACATATTGTTTTTGTGATTAATCACTATGCTTTAATTATGTTCAATTTGTAACAATGAAAATACATCCTGCATATCAGATATTTACATTACAATTCATAACAGTAGCAAAATTACAGTTATGAAGTAGCAACGAAAATAATTTTATGGTTGGGGGTCACCACAATATGAGGAGCTGTATTAAGGGGTCGCGGCATTAGGAAGGTTGAGAACCACTGGTCTAGAGAAATATCAGGTTCAAGGGGCATTTCTTCCTTTCCCTGCTCCTTTTAACAGTTTAAAGCAGAATGCAGAGTTACTGGAGCATATTGTCAAAGCAACAGCATGGTTTTATGGTGAATACTGGGAAGAGAGAACAGTATTAAACATTAGGGCTCTGATTGGTCTGCACTAAAGGGGGTTCTTTTTATTTTATTTTGAATTAGTCAGAAGACTTAATCTATAATCTAGATCCAGATCCAGCCATGTGATCTTGAGCAAGTCATTTCTCCTATCTGAACCTCAGTCTAATCATCCAAAAAATAAGAATAAGAAAAACTGAGCCACATAACTACAAGCTGATGAAGGATCCAAAAAAAAATAAACCACGAGAGCACATTTTAGTGGACATAAATGCTTCACCCACCTAGAAGAGTAATGTTAGTGGACGGTTTCACATTAGGCCTTGCGGTCGTGCCAAGTTGACTTCACTTGCTTGACAGGAAAGCAAACAAGTACAGAAAAATCCAATGCTATCAACTGTCCCCAGGAAGGTTGTAGTCATAACATAAGTGTGATGGTTAATTTTATGTGTCAACTTCACCAGCCATGGGGTGCCCAGATTAAACATTTCTGGGTGTGTTTGTGAAGTTGTTTCTGGATGAAATTAGCATTTGAACTAGTGGACTCAGTAAAGTAGACTGGACTTCCCAATGTGGGTGGGCATCATCCAATCCACTGAGGAGCAAAATAGAGCAAGGGCAGAAAAAGGACAAATTTGCCTGTGTTTTTTCCTGCCTCTGGTTCTCAGGCCTTCAGAATTAGACTAAATTACACCACCAGCTTTTATAGATTTTCAGCTTGCAGAGGGAAGATCAGGGGATGTAGTCTCCATAATCAAATCAGCCAATTCCTCATAATAAATATCTCCTCTCTCTCTCTCTCTCTCTCTCTCTCTCTCTCTCTCTCTCTCTCTCTCTCTCTCTCTCTCTCCATATATATATATATATATATATATATATATATATATATATATATATATTCTGCTGTTGGTTCTGTTTCTCTGAAGAACCCTGACTAATACAACAGGCAACACTCAAATTCTGGGTTATCTGTTCAAAACAGATCAAAGAACAGAACTAGACATCATTCCTTCTAAGCAGAATTAACTCCTCCCATACACTAAAGTTATTTAGCTGCCAGTTTGTATACACAGCCTCAGCAACTCAGAGTAAAAAAGGCCTCCTCCCACATCCTCCATTTCCTAATATTAAAATCCAAGACTACACATCTAACGAATATCATTCAAAGTGTTTCCAAAATATATTATTAGTTCTAATCTTCTGAATTAGATCTCTCATGTTTTGAAAATTTAAAAGTTTGGTTTTGGAGCTGATGGTGACCATATGTCCAGTCTGAGCTAAGTCCTCAGAACCACTGAGACTCATTTGGCTAGGTCACATAGTGCAGAATTCAGCTAGACTGGACTCTAATAAGGATCATTACTGAAAACAAACAGAATTTAGAAAGATGCTTCCTGTTCATATGCTGGCTTTTAAAGTATGACATACTTTTGGCCAAGATATTTTAAGGGCTTTATTTAAAATACACATGTGAAAATTCCAAATGATCCCTATTCTTGTTTCTGTTTCATCCAATAACTTAATTTTAAATATTTTATTTTATATTTTATATATGCAAAAGAGTACTTGTGAAACATATATGTGGTATGAAGTATAATAATAAAAAAGAACACACATAAACTTATGTAATTTTGCAATGCCTGGTCAGAACATGGGGCAAATTGTCAAGCAAGTGAAATCTGTTTTCTCACACCCACTTTTCCTTCCTTTATCCATTCCTGGGATATATGAATTTTAAAATAAAAACAGCCTAATGAAGAAAAGTTTAAATCAAAGTAAGGGCTTTCTATTGGCAGCATTTGGACACTAGTAATAAAACAGTTGTTGAGATATCTTTGGACAAGAAGCCTTCTTATACATAAGTACCTGTTACATTTGTCTAATAGGAAAACAAATAAACAAGAACATTATAGGCAACACAATTCTAAAATTCAGGTATCTTCAAATTTAAACATGATAAACTGATAGCCAATCTACAAAAAGACAACTCAGTCAAGTATTGTATTTTCAAATCTTGATTTATAAATTATTCTCTATAAAAGATAAATTAACATAGGGCTACAAGTCTCAGTAAGTTACAGAGAGATGTTACATTGAGATGTAACCCTTACTCTGGCTCTACTCATGTCTGTCTTTGCTGCTCAATCTTGGATATCAACATAGTTAGGACTTTTCATATAGTGAAACTTCTGGATCATATGCATTGCTCTGAGTGGCTCTACAACTCCTAACTGTATCGCCAGTTCTGGCCTTTGTATAAGAGAGACACCACTGAATCCCATTATGGCCTCTCAGTACATAGATTTCAGTGCAATAGAAGATCTAATGGACCAGAGGCAAAATTCAACCTGTATGACCTTGGGGAAATTTATCATACTTCTATACTTTTCAACTTCCTCCTCAGAAACATGAGGGAACAAGACTAGATAAATTCTAAAGTCCACTCCAATCCAAAAATTCTGAAACTGCCTTTGATTTTAACGTCCAATCTATTTGTTAAAGGAAATACATGAATTCTGAATGCTATCCCTGAAACAGAGGAAAGAAAGCTTCCCTCCTTCCAATCTGTTCTCATTTAATTCTTCTCTTTCCTTGAATTCCAAGGTATTTGTGGATTCTCTTCAGGATTAGAAATGAATACTCCTTCAATCTGAACCAACACCCAAAACCAAAAGGAGGTCAGAACAAAGAATTTAGCATCCATCTAATTAATGTTTCTCCAGAACAGAAGCAAAGTTTACCTTTGTTCCACTTGACAACCATACATACAAGCAGTGCCTCTTCTAAAGCTTATCAGCACGGTGAGACCACTTTTACTGAGCCCTGTATTAAATATCAAATTAACTCTACTCTCAAAATCCTTCAATTTTAAGTAATTTTATCCTACTAAGAGACACTTTCTCTTGAGTCTTTTATTAGAAGTGTCAAATCTTTTTCACAATGAGTACCTTTAAATATATTTTCAGTATAACAAAACAGACTTTAAACACAATTTACAGAATGGTTTGAACAAAGAGAGTCTCATTAGTTAGGTTTGGAATAATATATGTTATTCCATTGAAAATGAAATGTCCACTTCCTTCCTTCTCCATCTCCTTCTCTACCTCAACTAGGAGGTTCAGGGGGTTGAGGGGTATTCCCAGGGATCCTCCCCTGTCAGTGTGTGAGAAGAGAGATAGTGCTAACTACAAATACCTTGCACTCAAAGTTCTGCTGTTTTTATGCATGGATGCTTTATCCCTCAGCCATGGAAATTTCATTTCAGGCCACATAAATGTTGACCCACTATTATTAGTAATAATTGGAAGACAGGATGAATCTAGAATAAGGTGGGGGTTTTCTCAACCAGGTCCTGCATGTGTCACATTCAGAAAAAAAAAAAACATTATGCTTGAAATGCATAAAGAAGTTAAAAGGCAATTAAAACATTAATCTGGTTTCTTAAAAATGCCAAAAGGGGTCACTATACATTATGCTCAACAGTGTCCAAGCCCTCTTCACCCATCTGAGAGGCACCTACACACCCTCCCAATCTCACTCTTCAGCCCTTCCCCAAATAGTTCCTCAAGAGTCAAACCCAACTGGGTCTTCTCTTCCCATCAGTCCAGATTTTTCTGAACTAAACCCTTCTTCCAATATTAATGCTACTCTTCCCAATGTAAATCTCACTCAAATTTAGCCTTTCTTGGTTTCTTTTAATTCCCAATTCTATCCATTATACATTCAACCAAATCCCAGACTCATTGCTGTCACTGACAGCACAAGATTTTTTATCTTTATAAAATATATATTTTATTGATTTCAAAAAGGAAGGGAGAGGTAGAGAGAAAGAGAGAGAGAGATAAAAACATCAACGATGAGAGAGAATCTTTGATTGGGTGCCTCATGCACACCCCACACTGGGGATCAAGCCCATAACCCGGGCATGTGCCCTGACCAAGAATCAAACCATGACCTCCTGATTCATAGGTTGACGCTCAACCACTGAGTCACACCAGCTGGGCAAAAGATCCTTTCTCTTCAGGAGATGAGAGAGAGGGAAAGTTGTGACCATTCACAAATCAATGTTTTCAACCAAATCTTAAGGGAACTTACAGCAGCCCTCACAATCTATGAGCACTCAGCATTAATTCACATTCCTTTCTGCATACTCTCTGATATGAATGGGGCTGGACTGCAAAAACAAGCCTAGGGTTCTGGATGCAAGTTAGGTTATTTCAAGGAGAGGCACTTGCAGCAGTTTTGGGGATGAAGAGAGAACCATCTTCCTGCTGCTACTGCTGGAAGAATCAAAGGAACTTGAGGTTTTGCAGCCAGCCTCAGGATTCCAGAGTAGAACAGCCAACTGTGGCAGCAGCAGAATCCATAGCTGGAGTACCGTGGCTGACCAGCAGACCCTGAGCGAAGGATGAACAGATTGCTCTGAAGCGGCTAAGGGACTACTTGGCTATCACCACCAAGTAGCCCTGTTTGCCTGACCACTTTCACTTTTGTTGTCATAACAGCTTAAACTAAGATTAACCTCTAGATACAATCAGCAGGGTAAGTATCCTGGAGAAAGCACATGTGTCCTTTAAGCAAGGACATGTCTAAGTACTAAAAACCTGGGGGTTCAGACTTGTTTGGAAAAGTCAAGGTAGGGGCTGCCGCCTTTGGCAAGGTCCCCCCAGAGGCCCCGACCTTGTGGAGAATCCTCCTTACAGACATTCCAACCAAGTCCCGTGCTTCCCCACACTGGAGCAGTGACCTGATCTTTGCATTCAGCCACAGTCCTTCAATCAATAGATAAGAGGCGCCCCTCGCTTCTGTTCTTCCAGTGCTCCCAGGTGTCTACATCCCTATATTAAATCCTGATTGAAAATCCACATCCAGAGATGTTCCTATGTTCTTCTGAGCTGACTGACATTAGGGTTGTAAAGAAAGAACATAAAGCAAAAGGCCAGGAAAGAAGAGTAGAGATTTTTCTGCAGGCACTTTTGGGATAGAAAGAGAGAACTATGAGAGTAAAATTGGCATCAGCCATGAGGAAATTGCAGATCAAAATCATAGTGAAGTATTACTTCACACTCACAAGGATGTCTAGGATGAAAAAGAAAATAGGTAACAAGTATTGATGAATATGTGGAGGAACTGGAATGCATACACACTAGGTGAGAACATAAAATAGTACATCCAGTTTAGAAAATAGTTTTTGCAGTTCCTTAAAATGGTAAAATAGAGTTACCTTATGACCTAGCAATTCCACTTCTAGGTATATGCTCAAAAGAAGTGAAGATATATGTCTACACAAAAATGTGTATGCAAATATTCACAGTATTATTAATAATAGTAGTAGTAACAGGTGACATTTATAATACTCATGTGTTTGGCATTGTTCTAAGTCCACTGTGTATATTATCTTATTGAATTTTTACAATGATGCGATGAAGTCATTACTATTACAATTTTCATTTTATAAGTGGAGAAAATTAGGTGCCAAGAAAACAAATAACTTATCCAAAGTGAAATCAGAATTTGAATCCAGGCTATTGGACTCCTGCAGTCTTACCCACAACACTAATTTCTGAGTTATATGATTATTAGATTAGAGGAGTAGATTTACTATAAATTTTTAGTAAAAAATTCCCCCAAAATATTAATAATGTTTACTTCTGGGAAATAGGATTATGGGTGATATTTATTTGCTTATTTTTATTATCTATATTTTCTGAATTTTCAACAGTAAACATAAACTTTCATAAAGAGGAAGCAAAACTATTAGTTCTTATAACCCACTCTTTCCTATCTATGGGTAAGAAGATAATTGTTATAAAAACCGTTCCTATGTCCACTTGCACATTAAGAGAAAGACCACCTAAAGAAAACCAAAACTTTTCAATATTTGCTACCTAATCTTAAAAGCAGGGAAGTCCAGCCAGGCTGCTGTGAGTCAGCCATTGAGCACCTAACCAGGAACTAAGAGGTCACTAGTTTGATTCCTGGTCAGGGCACATGCCCAGTTGTGGGCTCTATCTCCAGTAGGGGGCATGCAGGAGGCAGCCAATTGATAATATTTTTCTCTCATCAATGTTTCTATCTTTCTATCACTCTCCCTTCCTCTCGCTCTCTAAAATTTAATAAAAACAATTTTTTAAAAAATAAGGAAGTCCACCATCCTGGATTTCAGGGTTCTCTTTCACAGAGAAGTAAGGGTGAACTTGGGGAGATGGGAGGAAAGACAGGAGTGAGCACAGGGTGTGGTTTTAACCCGTCATGAGCTAGTGAAAACTTTGTCTCCTGCAGAAGTCATTTTATTTATTCATTCATCCTAAAACTTAAATTCAGAAGTTCAGAAATCATATGAAAATCAAAATGGATCAAAGGACCAGATGGTGCAGGCAGGATAACTAATCAAACAGAGCCTAAGTAATGTGCTCCATGTCTTGCTCAATGGGAAATAATTACTCTAACATTAGCTTTACAGTGTTTAAACAACCATTTCATTATATTTTTTCTAAACTGATTAAATTTTCTTGGCATTTCTAATGCATCATTACATCTGCTGGGCTTTTAGATAATGCACAGCATTGCTACCCATTAAAAAGTCCCTATTCTCTTTCATCACCTTAATAAACCTAATTTGGCTATATTTACATAAAGTTTGATAAAGAGCGATTAGTTCTCTTATGAAAAGCATACCTTGGGTGGAAATATCCCATCTATCACTCAATTAAAACAGTTGTTCACAGAGTTATAAGCGGACCCCCAAGCATTGCCAACTAAAGCATGTGAGGTAAAAGAAAATGTGTAGTGCCCTAGCCGGTTTGGCTCAGTGGATAGAGCATCAGCATGCGGACCAAAGGGTCCCAGGTTCTATTCCGGTCAAGGGCACGCACCTCTGTTGCAGGCTCCTCCCTGGCCGGGGCCTTGGTCGGGACTTGTGCAGGAGGCAACCAATCAATATGCTTCTTTCACATCAATATTTCTCTCTGTCTTTCCCTCTCTCTTCCACGCTCACTAAAAAGCAGTGGAAAACTATCCTCGGGTGAGGATTAGCAACAACTACAACAATAAAGAAAATGTGTAGCACAAACGCCATTGTAGAATTACTGTCTATGCTTCCCAAGACTGCTGAGGGGTGGATATGATAACCATGGAACTATCTAAGGCACTTTGCTTCTTGTTCCTAACTATATAGCCTGGGGAATTATAATAGAGAACAACAACATCAAGAACAATTCACTCACATGTTTAGCCTTCTGCTTCAATATCCACATTCACCCTCAACACATAGAGACTTAGGACATTTTAGCCCTTGCCCAAGTAAATGGACTGTAATGTAATCACAGGAAGATATTTGCTAAGATGAAAAGCTCTGCTAGGGTATCAGATATGCCAGGCAATCACTTACAGACACTCAAACTGTGCTAAGTTCTCAGGGAAATTTTTTTAAGCATTACAAATAAATGGATCATGTGGGTGAATGGATCATGTGGTGACACCGATTCTGCCTTTTAAACTTAGGGTTCTGATAGCAGAAACACAAAACCATTATACAAGTGCCCTAGAGAATCAGAAGAGGTGAACAAGAGGTCCTAAAGAGAATGAGAATATAAGCTGAAGTCAATGCGCCTACTCTGCACTTGCACTAGAGACACTGATATTGGGAGTGGAATGGAGAGAGCAACCCCTTGTTTAATTCTTGTGACAGAAGAAAGCATTGCAAAAGCAAATTTCACCAAGTGTTTGGACTCTCCCCTAAGAGTTAGTGACTGACTGTTCAATTCTATGTTGCTATTCATAACCACCCCTCACATATGCCAGCCACAGTAGAATACTGTGTATTGTAGAATTTACTAAAACCAAGTTCAAAGTTATGTATTTCAAAGCCTTGAACCTTCCCTTCCTACACATCTCTTTCTTCTTTTTTCTCCTCTCTGCTACCGCCGAGTCTTGAGTACCCCTCAGGGACCTCTGTCTACAGCTCAGGGGCCTCTGTCTACAGCTCACTTCAGAGTCCCACTCTGCCTGCTCCACTGAATTCCATCCTTGCTGAACAATGTATGAACCCTATCACAATAACAGTAATTACAAAGTTTTTACTCAATTTTATGGGATTTAACGTCAATTAGGCTGATGGCTAATGAGAAGCAAGGGAATCAAAGATAGGTTGCAGATTCTTAAACAATAAATCCTGTTATAAAGAGATGAACTTGGCTCTAAATTTAGCATCTAAATAACTAATTATGGAATCCTTAAGGTATAAGAAGCCTATCTTTTTGGGATGTGTGTTATGGGCTCTGGTTATAGATGTGTTTCCTTAGCTCCCTTCTCCCTTCTAGAATTGTCATCTTTTGTAAACAAATAAGTAAACAATTTTTTTCCTGCTTCAATCTAGTAGAGTAGTAAGTGCTTTTATTTGTTCTCACTCAAATTATCCAGTGGGCAAAACCCTCATTTCAACATAATTTATCTCATTTACCTGTGAAGAGGAAATAAATTGGATCAATCAATACCTCAGTGGGATTGACTGATGGCTAGATGAATGTTAACTCCCTTTGAGAAAGGCTGACCCTCCCATAACATCTAGACTCTGAAACCATTTATTTTTACCTGGATATAGCCATTCTTAGATAAATTTCCTGACATACATGATGCAAACCGTATCCCTTCATCTTAGTTTTTACCTGGCTCTTTCGAGTCTGATTTCTACTGTAGAGGATACACAGATGAAAAAAAGAAATAGTGACTATTCTCAAAAAGATTACAATTAAGAATATAAATTCAATTTTTATTTAACTTTTATAATCCTATCTAATAATACAGAAACATGGTAATTAACCATAACTTTGCTATCCTTCCCATTGGCTAGTCAGCGAGATATGCAAATTAACTGCTAGCCAAGATGGTGGCCGGCAGCCAGGCAGCTGAAGAGAACATGAGGCTTGCTTACTCCAGTGAAGGAGGAAGCCAAGGTTCCCCACCTGCCGCAGCCCAGCTCTGAGCTCCGGATGAAACAATGTTGCAATTATAGAACCTAAACAAGCTCCAGAAACCTGCTTTCAGCCAGCGCGGCCTCAGAGCTTAGAGCGGCCAGTGATGGCAACAGAGTTTCAATTATAGAATCTAAACAAACCCAGGTACCTGCTTTCAGCCGGCAATGGCCTCAGAGCTGGAGCCGGCTCTCAGCTCCAGTGACAACTATAGAAGGTAAATAAATCCCAGAATAAAAAAAAATGAAAAAAGGAGAGGCTGGGAGTTTCAGTTGCCCACCAGCCTGAAAACAGCCCTCAGCACCTCACCCAGACTGGCCAGGTACCCTAATGGGGAACCCCAACCCTGAAGGGGTTGTGACCAGCTGCAAACAGCCATCATCCCATCATCCAGGCTGGCCAGGCAGCCCAGTGGGGACCCCCACCCTGAAGGGGGTGTGACCAGCTGCAAACAGCCATCATCCCCTCATCCAGGCTGGCTAGGCACCCAAGCGGGACCCTCACCCTGATCCGGGACACACTTCAGGGCAAACCAGCCAGCCCCCACCCGTGCACCAGACTTCAATCCTATATAGTAAAAGGTTAATATGAAAACTGACCCTAACAGCAGGACTGGGAATAACTGATCATTATGACACACACTGACCACCAGGGGGCAGACGCTCAATGCAGAAGCTGCCCTCTGGTGGTCAAGGCGCTCTCACATTGGAGGAGCTCGGCTCAGCCACAAGCCAGACTGATGGCTGCCAGTACAGCAGTGGTGGTGGGAGCCTCTCCTGCCTCCTCAGCAGCGCTAAGGATGTCCGACTGCAGTTTAGGCCTGCTCCCCGCTGGCAAGTGGACATCCCCTGAGGGCTGCCGGGCTGCCAGAGGGATGTCTGATTGCCATCTTAGGCCCAATCCCCTGGGGAGCAGGCCTAAGCCAGCAGATGGTCATCCCCGGAGGGGTCCCAGACTGCAAGAGGGCACAGGCCGGGCTGAGGGGCCCTCCTCCCCCCCAAGTGCACAAATTTTTGTGCACCGGGCCTCTAGTCTATATATATAAAAGCTTAATATGCAAGGTGTCCCCTCAGGAGTTTAAACGACCAGGAGTTCAATTGCTCGCTATGACATACGCTGACCACCAGGGGGAGGTGTGGAATGAAGGAAGGCCCCAGCCAGCAGCCAGCAGCAGGAAGCAGGGGAAGGGAGGCCCTGGCCAGGCCAGTGGCTGGCAGCAGGCAGCCGCTAGGGACCCTATTCGTGCATGAATTTTGAATATGAATATTTTGACTAGTATATGAATATTTTGACTGAGTCACAGTTGAAACTCTTTTGAGATGACATTTGGCATTGGACAATACAATTTCAAAGAAGTTTCCAGTATGTTCTAATCCATTGGTTCTCAAAGTGTGATTCCATGACCAGCAGCATTCCATCACTTGAGATCTTACCAAATTCTCTGGCTCCATTTCAGGTCTACAGAATAAAAAGCCTTGGGATGAATCCAGTCATCTGATTTAACAGCCTTCCAGATAATTCCAGTATAGGTCAAAATCTGAGAACCATTGTTTTAGACAGACAAGTCTCCCAACTATCATGGACTATTCAGGAGTTTCTTAACAGATTATTATTTATCCAGGGACACTAAAACAAATACCTAGCCACATGCATTAATTAGCACAGGGTCTTTAAGCTTACAGAAGAGAATAAGAACACAGTTCCCAACTGAGTTTCAGGCCAGATAAAGGGTATGATAACAGGCTCCTCAAAGAAAGTCACCAGAGAGAAGATGGCCAGCAGTGTGGGCCAGACTGAGCAGTAGGCCTGAATATTAGCAGAATCCATGGCTCCTGCTACAGTTTATAAATGTATAAGGTCACTTGGGACTTTGTGGTTCTATGTGAACAGAAACAGAAGGGGCTGGTTGGTCAGTCAAAGAGAACATCAGGGGTCAATGGACATAAAGGAGGACAGCGATGGCACAGGTAGCCGCAGGGTTAGCCACCATGAACTTCAGAGTGATTGACAGCCAAGCAGAGAGATTCTTACATGAGAGAAACCCTATTTTCCAAGGACCTATTTAAAAACAAAAAAACTAGGGAGGAGGATGAAAAAGAAAAGACAGAACTCCTTGTTAGCCAAGTCTCTAGGGGCTGAACACATTGATTTCTACAGTTTGCTGCACGATAGATGCCATTCTTCTGATAGGGAACATTAGAGGTATAGATTCGTGTACTTATATCTAGTATATATAGAAGCAAGAAAAAAAATCCAGTGTTTCCCTTCCCCCATTCTCTGGCAAAGACCTATATTATCTCCCCTAAGCAGAATGGCTTTTGAAAACACCAAACAGACCACACAGATGTCCTTACATCACTTACTACAGGTTTCTCAGAGTCACAGAGCCATAGGGACTGCCTAGGAAACTTGTCCCAAGGAGGATGCCCTGACCCTCTCCTAAGCCACCATATCACATGACCTACAGATGATCACCATCCAGTGTCCCAATATTTTCTATTTAAATCAACTAAGTTTTCCATCTTCACTGCTCTTCTTATCACCATTCTGTTTGTGTATATTCTCTAACATGTCCTCATTTTCTATCTTTCCCCAAATACCTAAACCCTCAAATGTACACTATGAAATTCATGGTCAGTTATCCACTAACGTCCTTTGTCCTCAGCCTCTCCTTGCTTGGACTGAAACTTGGCTATGCCTCAAAGAAATTGCTTTCCCTGAGGCTTTCTCAAGTGGTGGCTGTTTTCTGTCCCATGGCCTGTGAACCACTGAGTTAAGATTTTTGATCCCTATCAACCAAGTCATTGCCTGTCTTCCTCTTCTCCTCTGTTCCTCTAAAGAAGCGGTTCTCAACCTGTGGGTCGCGACCCCTTTGGGGGGTGGAACAACCCTTTCACAGGGGTCACCTAAGACCATCGGAAAATACATATATAATTACATATTGTTTTTGTGATTAATCACTATGCTTTAATTATGTTTAATTTGTAACAATGAAATTGGGGGTCACCACAACATGCGGAATTGTATTAAAGGGTTGTGGCATTAGGAAGGTTGAGAACCACTGCTCTAAAGCCTGAGAGACACATCTGTATCACCAATCACTTGCTGTTGTCATCTATTGATCTTGCAGTCACTTCCCTTTATTTGGGAAAGACCACACCCTGGATTGATGTGTTTCTCTCTAACATACTGTTTTGACATTCTTGGGGATCTCCATATCCATTATGCCAGGTTTCCTATATCCTGGCCTCTCAGTACCTGAACTTCCTTACCCCCCAAAATCTCTTCAACATCGTATCCACTAGCCTCAAACATCGCCGTCACATCACCTTCAAAATCTTGATTTAAAGCACCCACTCTCTCTATTAACTCCTGCCCTTCCTGATGACTTTTTTATTTGCTCAATTCCAGTCATTCTTCCTTGCTGCAGGGACTTCAGTCCACTGATATTACCACTTCTCTCAGTGTTCATCTGCCCTCCATGTTCTCACTTTGCTCCTACTCATCTTGATTTCTGTGGTCTAGAACAGTGATTTTCAACTTTTTTTCATCTCATGGCATACAAAATCTAATTGCTAAAATTCTGTGGTTCACACACACAAAAAAACCCATTTTCTATTTTTTTGCCAATGTGACCAAAAAAAAGGTATAATTTTTATATATTTACAAAATAATAATAATAATAATAGTAATTACCTTCCCTTTTAGCTCCAAAATTACTTTTTAAAAAATCAGGTGCCTATACTTGTACATAATGATTTCTGGGACCAAGAAGTAACCAATCAGACTCAACCTTATTATGTGACCAACAAGATTCAACTCTATTATATGATCTATATATTTATAGTTCAAGACAGGGCATTCACACCGGATGACTATTGTTGTGTTGGCTATTGTTATTTTTTGATTTGACAATCTAAGGGAAAAGAGGTCAGAGTTACTGACTATATAGTCAGGTATTGCATATTTTTAAAAATTCTGCCTGGCCAGCGTGGCTCAGTGGTTGAGCACCAACCTATGAACCATGAGGTCACAGTTCGATTCCTGGTCAGGGCACATCCCCAGTATGGGGCATGCAGGAGGCAGCCGATCAATGATTCTCTCTCATCATTGATGTTTCTATCTCTTTTTCTTTCTCCCTCTTCCTTCCTCTCTGAAATCAATAAAAATATATTTTACAAAAACAATAAATTGTGGCTCAAGTACTGAACTTTATTTGAAGTGATAAGAAACCCAAAATAATCTTATTAAGGATTAAATTTTTTCAAGTCACATGGATCCTACTGAAAATGAAGGAGGGAAAGTAGGAAGGAAGACAGGGAGGAAGAGTTTAATCAAACAAAGAGGCCTTTAGACTAATGTGGCTGTAATACCATGGTGGCCTGTGCAAGAAAACCTAAAAAAAAAACAAAAACAAAATCTAAGCCTGTGAATGCCTTACAGTTACAAAATCAAAACACTAAAGACAACCAATCATAACAACCAAGTAGGCTTTAAATGATAACTAACCAAATAATTTCCTTTCTTTTCTTCAGAGTTTTTCTATGTAGGTTTCCCTTTCAGCAGAGTGCTCCTAACCACTTCTGGTTGGTACTCTCTGATTCCAATCAATTTTTGCTCAAAAAAATTGGGGAAGGAAAGATAACTTCATAATGCATTGACCATATTTCAAAGTGTTTTCCATCTGTGTTTATTTCCTTGATGATTTTACTCCCTGTCCTATTTGTTCCTCATATTCCTAAAACATTGCAACAATCTCCTCCAAAACAGGGAACCCTTCAAGATTTACATACAGTCTGATTGGAATGCTTAGTCTTGCTTACCATCTCTACTAGACAGTGCGCTCCTGAAAGGCAGTTAGCATGTTCCAGATGCATGGTAGGCACTCAGAAAATAAAACCTAAACAAATAATGAGGAAATAGCAGATGAAATGGCTGTGTTCTAAAGTAAACAAAATCCAATAATACATCTTGCATACTCTAGTTTTCCTACATTTCAGATATCTGCATTCCACCATAATATTTTTCTTCATACTGATCACTGGTTTTCTAAATAAGATTTCTTTGAAGTTAAGTTGTAGACAACCACAGTAAATGCAAAACCAGTATTGGTTGACATAAACAAGCAACAAATCTGAAAACAAATGCAATAGGTGTTTGATTTCTTTACTTGGTACATGGTTACATGAGGTTTTTCTTTGTCATTATTGCTTTGTAGCAGTTTTCCTGAGACATAATTCATATCCCATAAAATTCAGTTATTTAAAATATACAAGCCAATGAATTTCAGTATATTCATAGAGTTATCCACCCTCTGCACATAAGAGGCTTCTCAATCCAGAACTGGGATTAGTTTGTTGTAAAAGTTTAGCAATCTTGTCCATGGCTCTTTCCTTAAAGAAGATGAAGTTCAGAATACAGTGACTGTCTGTAAATCAAATCTCCAATAGTGTGGCTGTGCATCTGAACCAATTAAAACAGGTTTTCACTGGATACTTGCAGAACTGGGTAAAGGAAAGATTCCTGTACTTTCTACCCTCCCAGCTTTTAAGTTCACACTGTATGCATCCTCCTTCCCCTATGCAGAATCACAGGTGAGTGACAGTTCCACACCGCAAAAGTTTCCTGAACAGCAGTCCCCTGTGGGACCCTGATAAGAGTATTTCTTGCCTTTTGGTGGGTAAAATCCAGGCTTCCTTAGTTCAAGTCTGTGCATCAAACACTAAGCCACTAGAGTCCACCTGTCAAGGATCACAAGTTCTCTGATTAAAAAATAAAGCCCATTCATGGAACTGGGGGGTCGCCTGCCAACAGGCTCTTTGCCACAGGTATCATAAAAACTGACACAGAAGTGGGCAGGAAAGTCATTCTTCACCATGACAGATGACTCTCCCCTTTTAAAAAAAAAGCAGATGAATTTAGAGCACCTTAGCCAGACTCCTAAAGGCAAAGGTACAGGGGATTTTATGGAAAATCTTGACCTCCTAAGCATTAGTTTTTTAATTGAATTTTCCACTCTTGAGATATTTAATAAACTCCTTGTCTCTCCCACTAAAGGTCATGCCAAAAATTAACATATATGATTATTCACTCTGATCATCCACCTGAGCCTTGGTTCATAGCTGAAGTTCAGCCTAACATTAAAATGCTCACATATTGTGAAATGACTTGCAAATTAGCGTATTCTAATTTCAAAAATGAATTCTAACTTGAAATTTTATTTGAAATTTCAAACCAAATATACTCTAATATAAAATTTTTTTTTAAAAAAAAGGTGAGTGTTGGGGGGAGGGCAGAGAATTTTAGTAGCCAGTCAAGAGGGTAGGAGAAGGGAGCTAGGTTCTCTTACTGCTTCAGGTCCTTTCTTTCTTCAAAAGTGGTGTAAGTGCCTGATATTAAGCTTTTAACTGCCAATGTACCCATCTTGAATAAATATAGTGCTGGCTGTATGACACAGCTACTATAAGCAAACTAGATATGGCCAAGCCACTCCCACCCATGACGTTCCCCTTTTAGAAAGCCATGTGTAACCTCCATAACTAACCACTTGAGTGACCCTATTTCTTCCTTCCCACTCTCTAATTTTTGCTCTTATGTTTTAAATTTTCCAATAAAGAATGAACCCTCAAAACCCTAGTTATATCACCCTCAACTCTAAATAAAGGCAGAGCTCTAGGTCCACGCTCCCTCCCTCTCGGGCAACTTGAACCTCACTGTGGAGCCTGCCATGTATCCTGCAGAAAATGTGGGTAATAAACCTTGTTTTCTAAAAGTTCCATGATGGTTGCTGCCTCTGAGGTGAGTTCTGCAATCATAATAAGAACCACAAGGGCCAGTCCAACCACAACATCAGCTCTGGTCGGGGAAATGTATTTTAATAAGCAACATGACAGTCATTCATTCATGGGCATGTCTGGGTTCCTTTAAATGTCCTTGTCCTATCTACCATCCACATAACCTGAACTTCAAATTTAGCAAAGTTTGTGGCTCAGTTTCAACTTTGTATTTCTAACATTTTACACCTCAGTATCTTTTTCCTAACTTCTAATATGAATGTATAATCTATTCATACAAACCAAACATCAGACAAAATTCTCCACCTTTTAAATCTATTTTAACTCCTCTTTTTAAAAATTAGTTTCAATGTGCCACACAACAGTAATGCCAACTCATGGGAGTAGTTTTGGTCAATGAATATATGCTTACATTCTTTAAAACTCTTATCTTTTAAAAGACATGCTAGCTGATGACTTAGAAAACAGAGATTAGTATACCAAATCGTGAGAGAGAGTGGAGGAAGGAGCATGTCAACTAGTACATTTCCAGAATGTGAGCCCCAAAATTTTAAAAACCCAAACTCTAAGGATGACTATAACTCACATTTCATTTTCAAGAGAGTGAAATATTGGGTGTGTTCTTGTCAGTTGCCTACTTGGAGAACTTTCCCAAGTATGAGAGCTTTTAATGTTCCAGCCGACACATTCATACTTTTTCCTCTCACATAAAAAAAAAGAAGAATCATCAATTACATCCTGATTTTCTATTCCTTGGTCCCATGCTGGTCTCTAGCTTTTTGCCTTTTATGAGATTTACCCAACACAACTTGCCCATTTGACATGTTCAGTCTTGGCTAACTAGATAAAGTTAGAAGAAGTAGGGTCACTCAAGTAGTTAGTTATGTAGGTTACACATGGCTTTCTAAAAGGGGAACGTCATGTCTAGTTAAGAAACTTGAGCCACTGTGCTTCAACATCCACAACAATATTTGGGGCAGAAAACCAATCAGGATTCCTTGGTACTTTTGGTTTCTGGAAGGAGCAGCCCTCTGTCTTCACCATGTCAATGTGGGGAGGACCCCTTCAGCAGTTTTAATGTATTTATACAAGTAGATCCTTTCAAAAGAAAAGTGTTGGCCCAGGATCAAAGCAAAGTCATAACTAAAGACCCACAGTCTTGAAGTGTCACAACAAGTCATGCTTAAGGAATCAAAAAGACTACCATGAGGAAGAGGTATTCATGAGAGAACACAGTATTTTAGTAAGTGTCAGAGGGTGAACAGCTAACAGAAGAAAAAAATAAAGTGTATGGAGCGGGTCAGAAAGAACCTCTGGGTGACTCTATGCGGGCTAGTTATGCAATTCTGAAGAAAGAGCATTAACTGGCCTGACTAGATTTTTGCACATTCAGCTGGCAATGTTTAAGCATAAATGTTTAGCTCTCTTTTCAGAGAAAATGCCCATGGGTTTTACCTCACCTCGGCTTCTCTCAATCAGACCAAAAATACTAGGAAGGTATAGCTTTTGGCTTGAAGCCTTGAGATAAAAGAAAATACTCACCATAATACTCAGTAATTTGAAGTATCAGGTTGTCCAACCTGCAAAGGCATGAAAAAATTGCATTTTTCAAGACTGGATCTTATTTCTTTTTTCTCTTCTCTCCTTTCCTTTTATGCTTCCTTTCCTTTATCTCCTTCTCTCTCTTTCCACTTTCACTTTTCAGTGCTATCATTTCATAAATGAATTGTGGCAAGTTATTCTAATAGGGAGAGTAGGAGAGATATAGCAGTAGCAAATTAAGAGTACTGAAGTAACTGTAATTTGCTACCCCTGTATGATTTCAAAAAGCTCAAAGACTTCAAACACAGTACAAGGCTATTTACATGGCTGTCCCCAGCTCACATTCCAAGGCATGCACATTCACTCTATTTAGTCCTCCAGAAATGGCTCTGAGGATCACACCCACAACAGCAGCAGCTCATCCACAACTCAGAAACTAAGGAGAATTCATACTGCTAGAGGACATCCTCCCACAGTTCTGAAACAGTTCAACTATGAATGTCAAATAGAACTATTTTACTTGCATCATTTCTTCTGATGGTTTTCATGCTTAGAACCCCTCCCTTTAGTTTAATAGTGCAATGATCTGATGTCTGTGTCCCCAAAACATTTATAAATTGAAATCCTAATGTCCAATGTGATGGTATTAGCAGGTGAAGCCTTTGGAAGGTAATTAGGTCATGAGGGCAAAGCATGGGATTATCACCCTTACAAAGAGACTCTAGAGAGCTCCCTTCCCCCTTCTGCCATGTGAGAGGACAATGAGAAGACAGTTATGGACCAGGAGGCGAACTCTCACCAGACACCAAATCTGCTAGTGTCTTGATCTTAGATTTCCCAGTCTCCCCAGAACTATGAGAAATAAGTGTTTGTTATTTAAGCTATGGAATAAGATGCATAGTCACCTATATTTTCTTCTGTATGTTTTGTGTTCATATTTTACACTAAACTCTTTAACCTTTCTGGGATTAATTTTAAAATATGAGGTGTGAGGGAGGACACTAACTTTAACTGATTTCCCCAATACTGTTCGTGAACTAATCTATTACTTTCCCATTGGTTTATAATATTCTATTATCATTTTGTTGTTGTTGTTGCTGATCTTCACCGGAGGATATTTTTTCTATTGATTTTTTTAGAGTGGAAAGAAGGGAGTAGAGACAGAGAGAGAAACACTGATATGAGAGAGACACATCAATTGGTTGCCTCCTGCATGTGCCCCGACAGGGGCTGGGGATCGAGTCTGCAACTGAGGTACGTGATCTTGACTGGAATCGAACCTGGGACTCTTCAGTCCATAAACTGATGCTCTAACCACTGAGCAAAACTAGATAGGGCCCATTATTATCTTTTAAGTTTTAATGGAGTAATGCTAATATCCTATTAAAGAATTATTTTAAATAATCTCCTTTCTCTGTGGTTACTTAAGAACAATGAGAATTTCAGGAAGTCTATGGTCTCTCACATAATTAATATTATTTATCACTATGCTTAGCAAAATGCATAAAAGATAGAATCCCATAAGAAGTTTTAGCTGTTTAGATCTATCAGAAACTCTGGGTTGCCACAAGTGGAATCCAAAATAATCTAAACACTATCATTAGTTTCTGGGTTTTATGTCTCCCTGAATAACTCACAGGTAGCAAAGATGACATAAAGCAACTTCAGAGAAAATCCTTCTCACTCTGCAGGACCTGTGTTCTTTACAGCAGTCAAACAACTGATACCCTCTGTTTAGGTTTATATGGATTGTTTTTGGTCTCTGCAATCTGCAGGATTTAAAGGAGACAAATCAAATTATTTGTTGGGAGGAGTTGTGCTCAGCCAGAACATGGTACTAACTTCATTTAAATGAACACTAGTTACCCTCCAAGATCCTGCTATCAGGACCAGGAAAATGCAGCAGGATATCTAAGGACCCGTATTATAAACTGATCCTCTCTGTTTACTTAACAGTCCAAGCAATTAGGTTATTAAAGACAATAAGATGAATGTCAAGAAGGAAAGAAAACTTCAGATTACACAGAAATTAAGTGAATCTGCCCAAATGTGTTAGTTGTTGTTGTTGTTAATAGTAATATCACTGCACTCTGGCAGAAAGAATAGTTAGAAAAGATAGTTTTGCTTCCTAATAAATTCCTTTACGTATAAGCATGGGTTAGCAATCACAAAGTGATGGTACCAACTGTGCTAGGAGAGATTTAAATCATAATTTAAAAATCAAATTCACATTTTATTTTTAAAAAATCAAACTAGCTATAACTGAGAGACAAACAGTCCCCAGAGAAAATTCCAATCAAGGTCTGCAAATCATTTTGCCAATCACAACTTTCACTCATCAACATTCCTCAAGTTTCTCAGTCCCCTTCACTATTCAGAATTAATTACACAGTCCCTCCTTTCCATGCTTCAATTGCAGTGTCATTTATAAGTATACTAGAGGCCCAGTGCATGAAATTTGTGCATGGGTGGGGGGTCCCCTCAGCCCAGCCTGCACCCTCTCCAATCCACCCCTCAGGGGATGTCTGACTGCTGGTTTAGGCCCAATCCCCGGGATCGGGCCTAAACCGGTAGTCGGACATCCCTCTCACAATCCGGGACTGCTGGCTCCTAACTGCTCACCTGCCTGCCTGCCTGATTGCCCCTAACTAGCCCCCCTGCCATCCTGGTCACCCCACACAGCCTGCTGTTCAGTCGCTTGGTCATCCCTCACTAACCCCCCTGCCGGCCTGGGCACCCCACGCAGCCTGCTATTCAGTTGTTTGGTTGTCCCTCACTAACCCCCCTGCCGGCCTGGTTGCCCCGCACAGCCTACTGTTCGGTCATCCATCTGGTCATTTAGGTCATGACAGCCCCTGACTTTTTATATATTAGGATATGTGGGGGGGGGGGGGTGCGTGTGTGTGAGAGAGAGAGAGAGAGAGAGAGAGAGAGAGAGAGAGAGATTTATTGATCAATTTTGAGAATTAATTCAGGTTTATACTGGGAACTATTGCCTCACAATTTGAAAATAACCCCCAACATTGTAATAAGTATACAATCTCAATTTGTACACAACAGAATAACACCTGCATAGATTAGAAATAGACAAAGAGAGAGAAAGAGAGAGAGAGAGAGAGAGAGAGAGAGAGAGAGAGAGAGAGACTGTCTTTAAACTCCAAACTCACAGAACAATTTCTGATTATCTGTATCCCCGAAAAAGGAATCTTTACTTTCTAGAAGTCTCAATGCTGGGTTCCTTCAGGTAAAAAATATTCCTTGGAGAATTTAAAACATATTTTCATTTATAAAAATTTGATTGACAAATAATTTTTTATATAAACAGTTGTTGCATAAGTGAAAACAAACTTTCACATGTTTACCTCTCTTAACCATGTCATTTAAATTTAAATGTGCTAAAATTCTGAGACATCATTTTCTCAAAAGGATGACTGATTTTTGGAGGGAGAATGGGTGGGAGGGTCAACTGAACATTTATGCAAGGGTGGAAAGGGGAGCAGATGGAGAGGGTGGCATGAAGAAGACTCTCACTCTGCTTCATATGGCCCACTGAAGTTTCTGCTGACAATCTATGGGCGGACTATGCACAGAAAATAGGCCATGGAGCAGAGTCAGCACTGCAACAACCCACAACTCTCACCCACCTAAACCACTGATGGCTAATACCATAGAGTACCACAGCTAATGGAAGCAGGCACAATGAAACCCACACACTTTTCAGGCAAATGTGTTACCTGTTGGAGAGGCCGTGGAGTTAGCATAAGAATAGAAAGCAATGCCAAGGAAGTTGTATGGACTGAATGTTTATGCCCCATTCCTAATTTATATGTTGATGTCTAATGTCCAATGTGATGATATTAGTAATTGAGGCCTTTGGGGTGATCAGATCATGAGAGTGGAGCCCCTTATAATGAACTGAAGAGACCAGAGTTGTACCTTTCTGTCCCGTGAGCACACAGCAGGAAGACAGCCATCAATGAGCCAGGAAGCAGGTTCTCACCAGACACCAAATCTGCTGGCACATCGATGTTGGATTTCTCAGCCTCCAGAACTGTGTAAAATAAATTTCTGTTAATCACAAGCCACCCAGTCTAAGGTCACTTGTTATAGCAGCGCGAATTGACTAAGACAGGAGTACATCTTCAATGATGGAATTGTAGATCCTAGTGATTAGCAGAGAATCTAGTAACCTTGGTTAGTGTTTGTCAAATTATGCCAGGTAGGTAACCAGCAAATAGGGCCTATGTGTAAGGCCAGAGCTGAAGGAAAGATCCCGAGCAGGTGGGGGATAGAAGAGGCAGACAAATCATATTAGACGAAATCTATCCTCCTGGACTTAGCGTCCATCTTTTTGGTATCCACACAGGGTCCTAGAACCAATCCCCCAGGGATACCAAGGGACAACTTACATTTTGGGGAAGTCAAAAATTATATGTGGCTCTAACCAGTTTGGCTCAGTGGATAGAGCATCAGCCTATAGACTGAAGGGTCCCAGCTTTGATTCCAGTCAAGGGCATGTACCTTGGTTGCGGGCACATCCCCAGTAGGGAATATGCAGGAGGCAGCTGATCAATGTTTCTAACTTTCTATCCCTCTCACTTCCTCTCTGTTAAAAAGCAATAAAATATTTTTTAAAAAATTATATGTGGATATTTGACTGCTCAAGGGGTCAGCACTTCACCCCCTCCATTGTTCAAGTGTCAACGATACCTAATACAAGACCTGAATTTGGGGCATATGTCTTCATTTCATATAGCATCCCTGTGAAAAAATTAAGCAAGGAAATAAGTTTATATATTTAAGTTTTTAAAACAATAACCTAGACCAGTGGTCAGCAAACTCATTAGTCAACAGAGCCAAATATCAACAGTACAACGATTGAAATTTCTTTTGAGAGCCAAATTTTTTAAACTTAAACTATATAGGTAGGTACATTGTTATTAACTTAATTAGGGTACTCCTAAGGCTTAGGAAGAGCCACACTTAAGGGGCCAAAAAGCTGCATGTGGCTCGCAAGCCACAGTTTGCCGACCACGGACCTAGACTAGTGAACATTTACCATTCTGGTATTTTTAGTTCCACAGTGACCAGATCTTTTACCATACTTATGGTAGCCATTTCAACTAAGAGCAACCTGATGGGAGAAAAAACTATGCACATAGATCAATCAGCAAAATTCTTCGAACCAACATGTATAACCAAGAAAAATTAGGTGTCTAGGGGTACTAATCCAATGTTCTGACACAGTATTACAATGCTATCCCCTTGGTGAAAATTTCTTAGCTGGCTCAAAGCCTGTATCCATACATTTTTTTTAAAACCTGAATAAGCAATGATAATAATTTTGCATCCTGAGCATGTGGTCTTATTATGCATTGAGAAGAGCAGTCCCTATTTATAGCAGTCACTGTTATCCAATAGCAATTTCTCCTGTTCTCCTTAATAACAGAACCCTAGTGTTGTTCAAGCAGCTGTGTCCAGTCCCATGGTATGAGCAATGATCCATCTGAAATTAATCAGTGCAACCCCATTTCTCTTGACCAGTGATTGGCCTACAAATGAGCATGTACTTCTTTTCAAACAGATATAAAGAAAGTATTTTCTTCTGTGATACAGGGAAAAAGCAAGGACAAAAACCTTTTGCCCCCTGTCTTCCATTTCTGTTTTTGTGTGGGGATGTACTAGATCCATCTTGCACACATGAGGTAACAAGTCTGTGAAAGAACCAATACACTGAGGTTGGCAATGTAGACAGATGAAAAGCAACTATTTCAAACCTTCACTAACTCATTCCTCCCCGTTAATGTGCAGCTCACTTTCTGCTTTACAAGTCTCTCTCAATTTCTCAGAAATAATCACAGAGTCCCTGACATTCACTCTCATCGTTTTCTTTATTTGTTGTAGTCATTAAGTTGTTCACCAAATACCCCAACTATGCACCTTTCTAGCATTTTTTACTCTCACTCTCTCTGATTCCCTAGTAATTGGAGAGTAGTTAATGGGTTCTTACCAATAATTCCCATGGAGAAATGACATGTGTTTTTCTGGGGTCAGAGCATTTAATTGCAAATAGACCAGCCAGAGCTTTCTTCCCCTCAGCATACAAACCAGCGATATCTGAGCTCCATCAAAGTTACCGTGAAGAGCAAAGAAAAGTAGAAATGTAGTAGTGTGAGAATTAAATTCTTTTTTAAAAAGACTAAGATTTTAGAGTTTTTTGTTAGTGAAGCATATTCTAGTCAATTCTCACTGAAACATCTTTCCTCCTACATCACAAAATATGCCATCACCTCTGCCATTTTAGATGTATCCTTCCCTTTGCTCTCTCTCCTCAGCAAACCCGTTCCATCAATCACCCTCTCTCTCTTTTCCTATTTTCTACCTTCCCTTCATTCCATTCAGGAAAAAACTTCTAACAGTATTCCTATATTTTCAATTTTAAAAAAAATTTCCTTTATCAAGTTTTTATACTTCCTTTAGCTTCCCTTATTTCCTGCCTGAAATAATCTACATGTTGTATTCATTTATATACTCCCATTCTACTGAAAGCATTCTTCCCAAAATGATATATGCAATTCAGTAGCTCAATTAAATAGACCCTGTGCTGGACATGCTGGTCAATTTATTCTATAGCACAAACTTCTTTTGACTTAAAGTAGCCAATCCACACCCCTTCTAATTGAACCTGCTGTGCCACAGCCCACAGACACTGTCAAGTAGACCTGGATATTCTTTCTACCATGAGATTCCCCCCTGGCAACTCCCCAGACCATCACAACTGATTAAACAGAAGATATCTGATCTAAAGGCAGTCAATCCAAAGAATGGCCCAAAATTTGTGATTTGTGTGTACAGGCTCAAAAAGAAGAGCTTGGCATGAATTTGAATTAAGATCAAAGGAAAGTTGGCAGTTGGTGAGGAGGCAATGGATCTAGGAGGCCACTGCAGTCATATATAAGAAACCACAGAGAAAGGTGTTGGCTCAGAATAGATAACTAAACAGCTGCTCAGAGATGACCACTGGGAAAGGGACGAGGGCATAGCTTTGGCTCCAGGTGGCCTTTCAGATCTCAGCAGCCAGTCCTTTCGTTGTCCAGTTGTGTATGGATTTTATTCTTGGATTTATTTGAAACTCCATAAAGTACCCTTAAAATAAACCCCAATTACTGTCACTTGAGTGGACTTCTTCCTAGCAAAAAATCCTTTTTAAATCCTTATTATATTTAACATTTTACACTATTGACCACTTCCTGTTTTTTGAAAGTTTCTCCCTCCTAGCTTCTCTGACTGGATGGAGGTTCTCCAGCTGCCAATCCTTTAAATGTTAGGATGCCTGGGGTTTCTGTTGGCCTCAGCCCATTCTCTCCAGAAGCCTTCCCCACTCCCATGTCCTCAACTCCACTCCAGCTGGAAACTCTCAGGGCTTTTATAATTCTGCCCAGCTAGCCTGCCTTTTTGGAATATCACATTTGTATTTACTAACATAATCGTTCAGTTACCAGTCATGTGACTTTACATTTTTCATTTCGAAAGGTAGTTTGTAACATTATAGGTAATGTCAGTGAACAAATTCTCAATACTGTAATACATTAATGTGCAATGACAACTTTTCAACAAATATCTGACAAAGACACTTCAGTAGAAGAATCTAGAGCTTAATATAATATAACTTGGCTGAATCTTTTGTTTAAATTTGTTCAGAAAGCTTTGGTTATATGCCAGAATATTGGAATTTTAATTTTTATGAAGAAAATATTATAAATCAAGGTAATGACTGCAGTCAACAATGAGTTGGGGGGCGGGGAATCACTACATATACAGGATGGAACAAAAGTAGGTTTACAGTTGTTTGTATGGGAAAATACACACAGGTTATGATTATTAAAATAGCTTTATTAACTCCATGTTTTGTGTACTCACAACTGTAAACCTACTTTTTCCCTGCCCTGTAAGATCAACATGACAAGGAGATTGTCAGGAATGGATTTGTACTAGAATTTTAAGGAAATTTAAGATCAAAATATCCCATTATCTCATTTTATAGATGAAGAACTGGAGAATTAGGCAGTGCCTTTGGCGGTCCCCCATATCTGTCTCTTGCTTCAACCGGAACGGAACAGACCCAGGGACACCCCTTCTTCCCGCCTCTGACCACCCTCCAACCTCTTTTCCAGTCACCACCTTCAAAACCACCTTAGCCATCCTCAGCTTCCTGAAACCAGCCAATACCCTGTGTGTGTGTATGTGTGTTGTTGTTGTTGTTGTTTATTTTTTATACCTTAGTTCCTTATTGCTGAACAACCATGAGCTCCCAAATTTGTCAGAATTATTTCACTGAGGTGGAGGCTGCCATCAACTGCCTCTGCAGGCCTCCTCTCTCTGCGCTTTATTTCAACATGTGGTTCTAGAGGGCGTGGGCCACTTCTTCCTCCAGTTGGTTGAGAAGTATGAGGGTGCTGAGTGTCTCTGAACAATACAAAACCAGCACACTGGCCACATTCTCTTCCAGGACATGCTGATGCTTTCCCAAGGTGAGTGGGGCAAAACTCATGGAAGCTGCCATGGCCCTGAAGAACCCGAACCAGGCCCTTTTGGATCTGCATGCCCTGAGTTCTACCTGTGTGGACCCTCAGCTCTGTGACTTCCTGGAAAAACACATCCTGGATGAGGTGAAACTCATTAAGAAGATGGGTGACACCTGACTCACCTCTGCAGCCTGTCCAGCCCCCAGGCTGGGCTCGGTGACTAGGTCCTGGAAAGGCTCACCCTCAAGCACGATGAGGAGCCTTTGGAGTCCAGAGCCTTTTAAGAGGCCCCTCTGCATTCCACTGGTGTCTGGCTTTTGCAGCCTCTCCCTGAAAGCCTAGGCATCCTTTTAACCACCCTGGAGCCTCTCCCATGCATTGGACCAAATGAAAATACAGCTTTTTGCAGAAAACAAAAAAACAAATTAAAAAAACTGGTGAGTTAGGGAACCCGTGATTTGCCCAAGTGACACAGTTAACTCACGGCAAAGTTGGACAGTCATTAAAATCACCTGACTCCTTGCCAGTACACTATGATTGATTAACTGCTCTCACACTTATCAAGAGCAAAATGGCAAGAAAAACACTGAGGACTGAAGAAGACCTAGTCGGGAGGGCATTTATCCTCTCAATAGAATGACCCTCTATTATAGCACTTTCTTCCCTTTAGACTACTGCATATGGGAGACAGGAAGTGGTGCTCTGAGAGCTGGGGTGTGAGAAAGGCTAAATAATGTCTCTTTGGTGAGCTTGGTAGGACTCAAACTGTTCTCTCTAGAGTAGTTAAGACAGCTGCAGAGATGTAGCAAAGCTTTGATCCAAGAGCTTGAGGTCCCAGCGTCATGAAATCACCTCAGGAAGAGAAATAAGGTGAGCTTTAAATCAAGTTTGGTAATCTAGTCTGGGTATGAAATATATTAAAACTATATTTGAGGTTATTTTTTCAATGTTTCCTAAGTTCAATTGGTTTTTAAAGGTATATAAGTGAATATGTATGCGTGTATATGTGAGAGTACATATATATCTCTATGTATTTATGGTGCATATTCTATATGTAAATATATTTACTGATTAAAAGAGAGAAAGAAGGGAAGCTACTGCTACAGTTAGAACAGAAAGCCTCATCGGAATTGGGAAAAAGTAAATCCAGTGGATCAAACACCAGGCATCTGCCACTTAGTGAGGGCATTTAAGGATTGTGAACTTAGCTTTTCTAAAGGGTAAAATGAATCTTTTAAAAGCACATGAGCCCAGCCAGCATAGCTCAGTGGATTAGAGCATTGACCTGCGCACTGTAGGGCACATGCCTGGATTGTGGGCTCGATCCCCAGTGAGGGGCATGCAGGAGGCAGCCAATCAGTGATTCTCTCCCATCATTGATGTTTCTATCTCTCTCCCCCTCTCCCTTCCTCTTTGAAATCAATAAAAAAATATATATATTTTAAAAAGCATCAGATGCTTTTTAAACCAAGGTGGTGGTGTAGGCAAATGCCTGTACTCGCTTCCTCCCACAACATCAAAATTACAGCTGGAATACAGAACAACCATTATTCAGAACCTGCCGGAAAGCTGGCTGAATGGAAGTCCTACAACTAGAGAAGTAAAGAAGAAAGCACAGAGACTGGAAAAAGGTGCAGAGGCGTGGAACGGGCCACCCACATGTGCCACTTTTTTAATCAGGAGGGAGATCTTCTCTGAAGAAGCCACCCAGAGGAGCAAGGGATGCCAGGCCCATACCAGACCCCCAGCCCAGGGTCCCAGAGCTGGGAAAAGAAATCCCCATAACTATGGGCTATTAAAACCAGAGGGGATTGGGAGTCATGACACAGAGTCTGCTGGAGACCCAGCTGTTCCTCTTAAAAGGCAAGCACACAAACTGAACTTGTACGATCCTGCTTCCTCTGAGCTCCAGCACCAGGGCGAGGCTCTGGGGGAAACTGGCACATATGAAGAGAAACTGGATTGTCTGGCATCGAGGCAGAAACTCTGGGGCGGCTTTCTCCCAGATGGAGGTGCTTGCAGGGGTCATTGTTCCTATGACTGACTGGCAGCCATTTCTGTTTGCCAGAAATGGGGCTGACTGGCAGCCATTTCTGTTTGCTCCACCCTGGTGATTCCCTGAGACCTCACCTCATCCAATTTACAACCCCACCCAAGCTGTGTGCAGTAGCTTTTGCATATGAATGGCCTGTCCTTGCTCAGGCTAAAATCTCTCAAACATGCTTCAGTTGGGTCAGAGAACCCAAAACCTATCAATAAAAGTTTTAAGACCCGACACCAGCACCAGCCTGCCTTGCTTCACAGGTGGGCCTCATCTGGGGACTTCCAAACATGATACAAAGAGGAGGAAACTGAAGATCTCTCTGTAGCTCCTGCTGGGTGGCCCCAGGCATTGGCTGACTTTACACCTCCCTGGAGACCCAAGAGCCAGTGTACCCAGTGGTTAGCATCAGATCATACCAGATTACAACTCTACACATCCATAAGTGACACATTCAAGGGGCAGACTCAGTGAGCACCAAAGCCCCACTAAAGCAAGTCCTGCTCCATAGGGGTATCTCCTGCACAACAGCTCTCCCACTGCAGTGGCAACTGGTCCTCACAGCCAATGGCCTGGAGGTCAGTTCCTCCCAGTGACACCAATAGCAATCAAGTCACAACTATAACAAGACTGTGCACACAGCCCACAAAGGGGTGCATCTAGAATTCCCAGCTCAGGTAACTGGGGAGGCTGAGCCACTGGGCCCTCTAACACCTACCACACAAGGCCACTCTACCAACTCAAGGAGATATAACAGCTCTACCTAATTCATAGAAACAAACACAGGGAAGCAGCCAAAATGCAGAGACAAAGAAACATGTCACAAATGAAAGAAATGAAAGAAAGTGAACTACTGGACATGGAGTTCAAAAACCACAGTTATAAGGTTACTCAAGAATCTTCTAGAAACATCCACAGAACTTAGTGAGAGTTTTAAGGATCTTAATGAGAATGCCAAAAAATTGGAAAAGGGCCAGTCAGAAATTAAGTATACACTGACTGAAATAAAGAATAATATACAGGGATTCAACAGTAGACTAGAGGATCCCAAGAGTCAAACCAACTATTTGAAATATGAGGAAGCAAAAAAACACCCAACCAGAAGAGCAAAAAGAAAAAAGAATCCAAAAACATGAAGATAGTGTAAGGAGCCTCTGGGACAACTTCAAGCATACCGACATTCACATTATGGCGGTGCCAGAAGAAGAGAGAGAGAGAGAGAGATATTGAAAATCTATTTGAAGAAATAATGACCAAAAACTTTCCCTACCTGGTGAAAGTAATAGACTGACAAGTTCCAGGAAGCACAGAGAACGCCAAACAAGAGGAACTGAAAGAGGACAACAGCAAGACACATCATAATTAAAATGCCATGGGCTAAAGACAAAGAGAGAATCTTAGAAGCAGCAAGAGAAAAGCAGCTTGTTACCTACAAGGGAGTGCCCATATGACTGTTAGCTGATTTCTCAACAGAAACTATGCTGGCCAGAAGGGATTGGCAAGAAAAAGTAAAAGTAATGAATAGCACAGATCTACAACCAAGATTACTCTACCCAACAAAGCTATCATTTAGAATTGAAGGTCAGATAAAGAGTTTCACAGACAAGAAAAGGCTAAAGGAGTTCATCACCACTAAAGCAGTATTATATGAAATATTGAAGGTTATTCTTTAAGAAGAGGAACAAGAAAAAGATAAAAATATGAACAAAATGGCAACAAATACATACCTATCAACAATTGAATATGAAAATAAAAATAAATGAATAAAAAAATCTAATTAACAGGATAAACTTGTGAATAAAATAGAATCAGGGGCATGGAAATGGAACAGACTGAAAATTCTCAAGAGGGAAGGGGGGTGGAGGGGCAGGAAGAGATTAAACAAAGATCTTATATGTATATATGCATTACCTATGGACACAGGTAATAGGGTGGCCAAGGCCTGGGGCAGGGCAGGAACCAGGTGGAGAGGGAGTATGGGGCAGGGGGTCCCTCAGCCTGGCCTGTGCCCTCTTGCAGTCCAGGACACCTCAGGGGATGTCGGCCTGCAGACTTAGGCCCGATCCCCCCAAGGAGTGGCCTAAGTCAGCAGTCAGACATCCTTAGCACTGCTGCAGAGGCTGGAGAGGCTCCCACCACTGCTGCTGCACTCACCAGCTGTGAGCCCAGCTTCTGGCTGAGCGGCACTCCCCCTATGAGAGCACACTGACCACCAGGGAGCAGCTCCTGTGTTGAGCATCTGCCCCCTGGTGGTCAGTGTGCATCATAGTGACCAGTCGTTCTGTTGGTCGGTCGATTTGCATATTATGCTTTTATTATATAGGACTAGAGGCCCAGTGCACAAAAATTTGTGCACTCAGGAGGGTCCCTCAGCCTGGCCTGTGCCCTCTCAGAGTCTGGGACCCCTCGGGGAATGAACACCTGCTGGCTTAGGTCCGCTCCCTGGGGGATTGGGCCTAAGCTGGCAGTCAGACATCCCTCTGGCAGCCCAGGAGCCCTCAGGGGATGCCCACTTGCCAGGAGGGAGCAGGCCTAAGCTGCAGTAGACATCCTTAGCGCTGCTGAGGAGGCGGTAGAAGCTCCCACCACCACCGCTGTACTGGCAGCTGAAGGCTGGCTTGTGGCTGAGAAGTGCTCCCCCTCCTATGAGAGCACACTGACCACCAGGGGGAAGCTCCTGCATTGAGCGTCTTTCCCCTGGTGGTCAGTGTGTGTCATAGTGACCAGTGATTCCCAGTCGCTCTGCTGTTAGGGTCAATTTGCATATTACCCTTTTATTACATAGGATAGAGGCCTGGTGCATGGGTGGGGACCAGCTGGTTTGCCCTGAAGGGTGTCCTGGATCAGGGTGGGGGTCCCACTGGGGTGCCTGGCCAGCCTGGGTGAGGGGCTAAGAGCTGTTTTCAGACTGGCCACACCCCCTTCAGGGTGGGGGTCCCCGCTGGGGTGCCTGGCCAGCCCGGGTGAGGGGCTGATGGGTGTTTGCAGGCTGGCCACACCCCCTCCATGGTGGGGGGTGCTGCTGGAGTGCCTGGCCAGTCTGGGTGAGGGGCTGATGGCTGTTTGCAGGCTGGCCAAGGCCCCCAGTGGGGACCCTCACCCCATGAGGGTGTGGCCATCCTAGGTGAGGAGCAGATGGCTGTTTGCAGGCTGGCCACAGCCCCTCAGGGTTGGGGTCCCCACTGGGGTGCCTGGCCAGCCTGGGTGAGGGGCTGATGGCTGTATGCAGGCTGGCCAAGCCCCGAGCAGGGACCCTCACCCAAGAGGATGTGGCCATCCTGGGTGACAGGCTGATGGCTGTTTGCAGCCTGGCCACAGCCCCCAGCCACCCAAGCTCCCAGTGGAAGCTGGCTGGAAGCAGGTATCTGGGATTTATTTAGCTTCTATAATTGAAACTTTATTGCCTTTTGTGGAGGCCACAGCTGGCCAGAGCAGGCGGTAAGCTTGGCTCCCTCCATCGCCAGGGCAACCAAGCCTCCTGCTTGCTCCAGCTCTGTGGTTGCCGGCCACCATCTTGGTTGGGTTAATTTGCATATAGTCGTTCTGATTGGCTGGTGGGCATGGCTTGGGCATAGTCAAGGTACAGTCAATTAGCATCTTTGTCTTTTATTAGTGTAGATAGTTACAGTTTTAAATGCTACATAAAAGTATGTATATTCACACACTATATAGTATCTATCTACATAAAATTCTAATATGCACCCTAACCGGTTTGGCTCAGTGGATAGAGGATCAGCCTGCAGACTCAAGGGTCCTGGGTTCGATTCTGGTCAAGGGCATGTACCTTGGTTGCGGGCACATCCCCTGTGGGGTGTGCGCAGGAGGCAGCTGATCAATGTTTCTCTCTCATTGATGTTTCTAACTCTCTATCCCTCTCCCTTCCTCTCTGTAAAAAATCAATAAAATATATATATATTTAAAAAAATTCTAATATGCAAGTTGACTGAATGGCGGAATGACCTGTGGAACAACTGGTCGGCAGGGGGTGGGGCCAGAAAGCGGGTGGTGCCAGGCCAGCCAAGGTGGATGCCAGCAAGCAGAGGGAGGCAACATGCAGTGGCAGCAGGGGGCAGGGCTGGCCAGTGGGCGGTGCCAGCCCACCAGCCAAGGTGGGTGCCAGCAGGGCCCCCCCCCCCCGATCACCCCACTGGTCACCCCACTGATCGGCCCTGATCACCAGCCAGGTCTAGGGATCCTACCCTATATATTGGGAATAGTCTCTTAGATTTAAAAATTAAAATATGGCAAGGCTACTCTAACACTGAAAAAAATGGATGATGCAGCAATGACATGTATGGACTCTGGCTTGCACATTTAGTGGTCAGCCCTGAAACTGACACTTATAACTTTGTGACAAAGCCAATTACTTAACTTCTCTTTGCTTCAGTTTTTTCACCCATGATATGGGAAAATAGTACTACTGCCTCAGAAGGATCATGTTATGTACTACTTTTTATAATCAGGACAAAAAAAATGTAGCTGCCCATACAACAGCAAGATGCCTTTCACTGTGTAAAAAGTATGGTCAGTGGTGCATGCAGTGTCCCAGATTGCAAGAAGGATGTCTGACTGCCAGTTTAAACCCAACCACCCCCAAGGGGTCCCAGATTGCGAGGGGGTGCAGGCCTGGTTGAGGGACCCCTCCAGGTACAAATTTCATGCACCAGGCCTCTAGTATATAGTTGTACAAATACACATACATACACACAATGTGACAAAAAACAAAATGTGAAGAAAAAAAAATTTGTAGGTTCTAATTGAACTTTGCATATATTATGCCAGGAGAAAACATCCTGATTTCTCAGGGGAAGACAAAATAACCAAAAAATGAGGGAGCTGTTTGCTATAGCTTTGAGTCAATGGCTACGTTGAATCCAAAATTCTGGAAACATTTGAATGCCTACTCTGTGCAATTGGTCTATGTCAGATCATTTATAGCCAGAGATACCCACATCCAGGGTAAACTCAACACCTCTCTTTAGAACAGCAGTGCCACAGACAAACATGGCACATGCTGTAGAAGCTAATCTTTTTTACTGTTCAGGCATGGGTTAAAATGCCCTTTTATGGCAATGTGCAGAATTAGCCTGTAAACCTTAGAATCTCCTAAATATTGTTTGTTAGTCCTCAAACACAGCTCTCAGTCCCAGAGCAAAACTCCTTAACCCAGAGTCACCTCCTCCCAACCCAATGGGGAGATCCTCATTTCTAGCCTTTCTTGCTCCACAAATTCCTTGAACACTCTCCCTGGCTTGGCCCTGTTCACCTCTGGCCATCCTATCTAATAAAAGAGCAATATGCAAATTGACCATCACTCCAACACACAAGATGGCCGCCACAAGGTGGCCGGCAGGGGAGGGCAGTTCTGGGTTATCAGGCCAGCAGGGGAAGGGCAGTTAGGGGTGACCAGGCAGTTAGGGGTGACCAGGCTGGCAAGGGAGAGCAGTTAGGGGTGACCAGACTGGCAGGGAAGTGGTTAGGGGCAATCAGGCAGGCAGGCAGGTGAGCGGTTGGGAGCCAGCAGTCCTGGATTGTGAGAGGGATGTCCGACTGCCCGTTTAGGCCTGATCCCAGTGGGGTTCAAGATTGGAAAGGGTGCAGGCTGGGCTGAGAGACACATACCCCTCCCCCCATGCATAAATTTCATGCACCAGGCCTCTAGTATTAAATAATGGCTTCCCAGATCTCCTCTTTTCAAGCCCTAATTTTCTATTTTCCATTATCCAAAATGGCCAGCAACCCTAAACCTTGCCCTACATCTTAACAATTTTTGATGATTTTATGTTTTCTTATAACACCTAATTGTCTACTCCTCAGGCCCCTCCCCTCAGAGCCACCTGCTGACACCAACAGTCCAAATCCACCAGATCCATCTCCACAGGAGCTGCCAAGTCATCCTCACTCTGAACAGACATTGACCTACATTAAAACCAATACACAAGGTAATCACTCAGAGCCTACCAGATGAACATGTTCTTAGTCTGCACACATTTCAGGAAGTGTTCTGTAACAGGAAAAATTTCAAAGGCCAACAGAAATGAATCTCTCTCCTTGGAGACTGTCACCAACCCCAAGTTCACCATGGTCCTTAGCCTCAGGAAAGTAAAAAATTCATTCACATGTTGTTATTTTAATGTCTTTACCTTTTGTCAGTGTGCTGCTCTGTTTATAAGCTGCAAAATGTTTGGGATCAGATATCTGCTCCTCAAATCTGCTACTTTTGGCATAGTTTTCAGTAATACCTAAGGGTACTGTTTTAGACAATTGCAGGAATTCTCTATGTAAGCTTACAAAGGGCCATTCTCTTAAAAGGTCCTGGATTGCACTCTCTCATTTGGTACACTGTCATGAGTACAGACAGATTCGCCTCTCTATGTTTAATGCAGCCACGAAACAAAAGCATGTTGTGTCCCTTCACTCTGAGACTCCTAGTAAATCACTCTCTAGTATATTCCACTTATTAATGGATTGTGTTTATTGTCTGTCCACCAGCTAGAAGGTAAGCACCAATGAGGGCAAAAATTTGTCTTTGCTCTCTGACTAATCCCAATAGCCTGCAACAGTTCCTGGCACAAAGTATAAGTTCAACTTATTTATTGAATGTATTAATTAATTACTGTCCTGCTATAAAAGTTTAAATGCTTTGGCAGTTGGCATGCTGAAACAAGCTGTACATTTTCAGGGGAGGAATACCTTTTGGGCTTTGAGTAAAAATGAAAAGGAAATCATGAACATTCCATCCATTCATAATGGTATGAATTATCCCATGAGGGGTAAGAAACATAATATTTCTTTGGTTCCAAGATGAATCAAATCTGGCTCAATAATCCCTAAAAACAAGTTTTTGAGAAATCCAATAAAAGTCATCTTGGATTACCTCTCCTTCCACTCTTTCAAACAAGAAATACAGAGCCATGAGCTTCAGAAAAATGGAACAGGGGCTATTATTCTACTTTGGTCACTCATGTTTTTAATCTATGGTAAAGAAAATGGCTCCACCCATAGCATAGATCTCTCTCCATCTCATGTTCAGCCATGGGGATTCTTACTGAAGCTCTCACGACTTGAGCATCGAGACTAGTCTACATGGGCACCCACATGACCATCTTCATGGGAGATTCCTGCATCCACAAAGGCATTGCTTGTCAGTGAGATCAGATCTCCACTACTAAATGAAACTATAAACTCCAATTTCTTTTCCAGCCCTCAAGTATCCATCCAATATCCCAGAATTCCTTTCATTTTACCTTAAATCCTTCCCTTTCCCATCTATCTCTCATAATTTTGTTTCATGGTTTGTCCTTATAGATGGATAAACTCCAGGCCTTAGGAACACAGAAAAACCTGGTCTGTTCTTTTCAGGGAACAAATAAAATTCAGGCTTTGGGATATTCCTATGGTGGTGGAGTGGGGGGATTCAGCTAGGATTGGGTTCAGCTGCTTGTGACATAAACCCAAAACAACAATGACCTTAAAAAGACAATTTTTTATTTTACCTCCCTTAAAGGAAGTTCTGAGATAGCCCTCAAAAATATGAAGGCTTCTACTCTAATGCTTCACCAGTGATAGCATTCCATCCATGACCTAAAGTGACTGCCCATACTTTAACCATGTGGGAGAGGGTAAATGGTGCATGTCAGATGTCTTTTAAGATTCCCCAGAGCTGCCATAATCTTTCATTGCATCTCATTGGCCAGTACATAGTCGTACAGTCAGACTCATTATGCAAGAAGCTGGAAAATGTAGCCTTTATCCCATATGGCCAGATTGGATAGAGAGAGGACAACCAGCAGTCTATGCTACAGAGGGCGAGCATTCATTCTGTTCTTTCATGATGAATTGGCAGCAGTGAAAAACAGAACTCAGAGTTTTCTCAATAGGTCATCAAGCTTATTGAAATATTAATAAATAATTCTTTTATTCTTCAGGTTTAAGACCCACTAAAGTCCAAATTGCCACTTGCCCCTCACTTTGGATCAGGGTTAAAGGGAAAGAGACAATGTCATTTGTCATCAGAACATTCTCCTCAGAAGTTCTTTTGTCATCTGACTTGGTCTCAGATAAATGAATAGATAGTCACAAGATATTTAATGCTGAAAGAAAGGGATGCAAGACAAGCAAAATCTAAAATCAAGCCTATTTTCAATTCTATTAAGGTTAGAATGAGGCATTAAAGTAATAAAGTAGGTGATATTATCCTGTCCCCACCTCCAATCCCACCAAATTATAAACGTGAAGATTTAGCATTATTATTTTATAGTCCCAGAATCTTCTATATAGCTAATACTCTATGGATCTCTGCTGCACTGAGTTGGAAATAGATACTAAACAACACATGCATCAGAACTTAGTGAAAAGAATCCCTGGCCATTTTGGCTCAATGGTTAGAGTGACAGAAAAGAGCACTGCACCTAAGGTCAGCAGGCCTAGGTTCTATAACCATCTTCACTAGTTATTGCTTATTTGACCTCTATTTTTCCATATACAAAATGGGGAGTATAACTTTGCCCCTTCCCTCCTGCTCTGGGTTATAGTAACAAATGAATATCAATTGCAAAATGCTGTACATAATATCATTTTTTGTATTGTTCTTACTACCAGTAAGTAATCCAGATCAAGAAATACCTGCAACTTGAGGAATAATAAAACAAAAAGACATAAAGGATGAAGAGTCATATTCTAAGGCATTGGATAACCTCTCAGTAAAGCTTCCCTTAGTAATAAAGATGACAACAAGAAGCAGAAACCACGAATCACCCAGGGAATGACCTTCGTGGAAGCATCTAGACGCCCTCTGCCTTGGCTCAGGGCCTCTGACAAGGTTTATGTCTTTTTCCTGAAACTCCAGTGATCTTGATAAAGACAATGAGCAGAAATGTGCTCGGACATTCTTGAAAGGCCCAGGAGTCATCAGGAAATAAGCACTCTGTCTTAAGAGGATGTTCCAACCACTGTTCAAACTGACCACACACATCCCCATATCAAATGTTCTTTGGAATCTCCGTGTGGTTGGAATTAAAATTCATATCCTATCACTTACTTCTTATCTTAGGAACTCAGTAAGTTCTATAACATTTAAATCAATTGTTAGAAATGTTGTACTCAGTTTGTAGCCCACTTTGTCTAGGCACTTTGGCATTTATGGCATATAATTGGGTAAAGCATTACCCTGATTTTACCTTCTTAATTTATTTGCTTTCTCTTTTTTTCCAATTTTCTCCTTTATTATAATATACTAGTGGCCCGGTGCACAAAAATTTGTGCGGGGGGGGGGGGGGGTAGTGTCCCTCAGCCCGGCCTGAACCCTCTCCAATCTGGGAACCCTGAAGGATGTCCTACTGCCGGTTTATAGGGATCAGGCCTAAACTGGCAGTCGGACATCCCTCTCACAATCTGGGACTGCTGGCTCCTAACCACACACCTGCCTGCCTGCCTGATTGCCCCTAACCACGCTGCCTGCCAGTCTTCTTGCCCCCAACTTCCCGCCGCCACCAGCCTACTCGCCTCCAAATGCCCCCCGCCAGCCTGATCACCCCCAACTGCCCCCTGTACCAGTGTGCTCACCCCAACTACCCCCCTGCCAGCCTGCTCACCCCTAACTGCCCCCCCTGGCTGGCCTGCTTGCCCCCAACTGCCCCCCTCCTGGCCTGCTCACTCCAAATGGCTCCATCTTCTATTCCATTTGTGTCCTTTCCACCCCTAAGTTAATGTCATGTCCTTAATATGTGGTTATGAGATGTCTCTGTGACTGAGCTGGGAAACCTTTCACGTTTTTCTTTCCTTTCCTTTCATCTCAGGATAACTGAGCTCTGCAGTTTGTGTGGGACCAAAGGCCCTAGGAATACAATGCTGAGCCCTCTGAACTCATTTTATTCTTTATTGTATTATTTGATTCCTCAGGCTGAATTAAACGTGAAAACAGAAGAAAATATACCCTTAGATATAGAATCTGAGTCATTACCTGGAGATTTCTGCGGGAGTTGACACTGAGGCACGAGACACATGTGTTTATTGGTCAGTTTCCTCAACTATGGAACGAAGGTTGATCCTGCCCCTCTGATCCTTTGGAGGTTGGATATGATGCATCCAGAGGGATTAACTGGCAGCTCTGAGAGGAAGATCAGAAGTCAACAGACACTTGTTTCCTTTACCCAGACAGAGTTAGAAAAACACAACTCCTTTTATCATAACGGCAGCAAGGGCCATGCCTGTGGGAGGAGGAGCAGGGAACCAGGGCTACCCCCTTGCTCCTTCCCCACCCTCCCTCCCTCCATCCCCGCACTGGTCCAGCTGCTATCGCTATGGTGGAACTGCTCAACTCAGGCTCTGGCCCCGCCCATCTCGCAGGGAGGAGCATGCGCAGTTTCTTGCAGACACAGAAGCAGCTGTGGAGTAGGGAGGTGGCAGTTATTCCCCTGAGCAGGTGCTGAAGTCCTTGTTGAAGTCTCCACTCCGGAGCCTGCGAGTCCAAGTCCTAGGAGGCTACGCAGTGGAGGTGCCAATTTCCTTTCAGTAGAATCTGGAGATTGATAGGAGCCTGCCGGCTGAGGGGAAGGACCAGGAGGTCTGCCTTGTGCCCATTCCCAATCCACAGTCCCGCTTTGCTGATCGCCCCTCCTGAGCCCCGTGCCCAGGCCGCACATGGGGAGGGGCTGCCATGACGAATCGCCATCGCCCCGTGCCCTGCCTGAGCCCCCAGCCACCCAGGGCCGCACACGAGGGTCCTAGCTGGTGGCTCGCACTGGCCCGCCCTGCCTGCAGTATGCAAATTAGCTGCCATCTTTGTTGGCGGTTAATTTGCGTGTCGCACTGATTAGCCAATGGGAGGCATAGTGAAGCTATGGACAATTACCATGCTTGCCTATTATTATATAGGATTGCTGGGTAATATATTTTAGCCACTTTATTCTTGTGGGATGGGGTAAAATACAAATAATAAGTCAACAATAAAATCAAAGTATCATTGGAAGTTACTTTAATTTATTTACTTTTTCTATTTTGTTGTTGTTGTTGTTGTTGTTGTTAATCCTCACCTGAGGATATTTTTCCATTGATTTTTAGAGAAGGTGGAAGGAAGGGAGAGAAACAGAAAGAGAGAATCATGAGAGAGAAACATCACTTGGTTGCCTCCCACAAGTCAAGGCCAGGTATTGAGCCTGACCGGAATCTAACCTGGGACCCTTCAGTCCACAGGCTGACGCTCTATCCACTGAGCCAAACCAGTTAGGGAAGAAGTTACTTTAATTTAAAAAGCTTTCCATCTGGCCACAGCCATAGGAAAACTAAGATGGGCACTTACAGATACATCTAGGAGCTATGGAGGAAGAAGCAGTCAGATGTAATGTGCTTCCTTCTCAGGGTATGCTGTTGGGATACAAGGACAGAAAAGGTTATGTCATATATTGGGTTTGTGTGTTGTCAAGGAGTGAACTGAGAGTCCTGAATTCTCACTGGGTTGGTGAAGATTCCACGTATAAATTCTTTGAGGTTATCCTCATTGATCCTTTCCATAAGGCTATCACACAAAATCCTGAAACCCAATAGATCACCAAACCAGTCCACAAGAGCACAGGGAGATGTGAGTGCTGACATCTGCAGGACGCAAGAGCTGTGGCCCTGAGAAAGTCCACAAGTTCCACCACACTATTGGTGGTTCTCCCCACGCAGCTTGGAGAAGGCTCAATACTCTTCAGCTCCACCGTTAACGCTAATATAAGTAATGTTTGTAAAATTGTTACCTAATAGACAATTTCGGACAGTCAAAAAAAGAAAATAAATAAAAATATAATGACTATTATAGATGTAGATATGTTAGTGTTGTGTAGAAATAGATATAAATACATACATACATAGATAAAGATAGATGATGATAGATAGATAGATAGATAGATAGATAGATAGATAGATAGAAATGTTTGCTGACTACTCTGAAGTAAATAAAGAATGTAAAACCTAGCTGAGTTTCTACTCTGATAAATAGATAGTAAGAATTTAGCATTTGTAGAAAAGGAAGACATATTTACCTACTTATTGGTTTAAAATTTTTCATAAAACTAAAATATTTTTATTCATTTCCTCTAAACTATAAGCAAGAAAACTTATATTCTAAGGTAGTTTCATAAAATGGTGAATTTGGGGAAATAGAAAGGATTTTTGTTTCTTATAGTAAGTTTGTCACTATTATAAGAACTAGGGGAAATATTTAAAATAATAGTCTCAAAACAACTACTTTTAGGAAAACAAGTACTTTTTTTTAAGTTTATTTTTTTCCATCACCATTTATCCGCTCTATATCCTTAGGAAAACAAGTACTTTAAACTTAAGCATCTTATATGGCAAAAAGTATTTATTTTCAGTGTACTTCACACTAAATAATATCAGTGCTTTCTTGACTTTGATTTTAAAATATCTAAAAGAGTATAAGGATGGCATAATGGTTAAGACTGTATACACAAATCTCTACTTAACCTTCCTCTGCCTGTGAGACCACAGGAAAGATTCTAATCATGCTTTACCTCTAGGTTGTATGAGGATTCAACGAGTTACCATGTGGGAAATGTTAGAACAGTGCATGGTATACAGAAAGCAGTAGTTGCTGCTTGCTATTATTGTTGTTGTTGTCATCGTCACTATTGTTGCCATTTGTCATCATCTCCATCATCTGAAAGATGTAGAAACTGTCTTTGCGGGTGTTTCTCCCAAGTGCCACCAGAAACTCAACATGCCCCAGGGAAATCATTTAGTTTAAGTGATAATGACTGAGGTGGGTCCTTTGGCTTTAGTAACATCCTATTTGCATTATCAAAGAGGCAAGGCATTCCTTCCTTTGTATTCAAAAGGCTGAAGGAAAAAACTAATGATCCCAAGTTCATGTGAAGGAGTCTGACTGGCCTATGAGCCAGGGTGCCCTTAGAAGCAGGAGAAAACCCCACTTCCTAACCTGTTTCGCACTCTCAGCAACAGTGACACTAAAAGGCTTTTTGGCTAGGCCTTCCCTGCCTACAGCTCAAGTCTCTGAGCCCTAAGGTGGTTTTCAGGAACACTTAAATGCCAAAGTGTTCTCTGCAATGAAGCCCTGTCCAGTCCCTCAGGAATCATCCATCAGTCTTCGCTCCTTCTGGGCCTGTTGGCAATTCAAAAGCAAATAATAAATGAAAATCAGCATTAGACAAACCACAGTCCTCGACTCCTCAGTTCTGCCAATCGATAACCAATGGCCTTTTTGAGTTCCTCACACTTTCTTAGCCTGTTTCCCTAGCTGAAAAGTGGAGGAGATTAATTGGAGAAGTCTTGTTCACACCTGGGCAGTGACAAAGCACCTGGGTTACCTTGCTCTGATGGTCTTGAGCAGAAACCTCCCACTTCACACTCTCTTCTGCTATAGGACCCCAATCGAACTGAAAATCCTCGTATATCACCCTAAATCCACATTTCACAATGATAGCCATGAATATATTCCCAGTATTATCAACAGTCAAATGTTTCTGATATCAATTCTCTTGTTATTCCTTCCAGGAGTCTGAATTCCTTCATCTTATAGCAGAGGGCTGTAGGGGAATATAAGGAAAAAGCAGGTAATTTTCCCAACCTTTATTGTTGAGCATGAGTACTTTTTGAACTTGAATGGTACACCCTGATGAAACACAGGCTAACACATTTTATCTGTATATATTTAACTTAGGAAGGCTAATTAGAAGCAGGCCATTATAAAGAATATAATTTATATATGAAAAAATCTATTCACATAATGTCCTGGGAAAGGAAAGGGTGGGCATCAGTAACAGAGGCAAAGATTACTAACTGTACCATCAGCTTCCTTTCATCTCCATGGGTAATGTTACAACGGCTTGCTTTTCTGTTTCCTCTGCTGAATGTAAATGCAGTTTAATAAGTGCAGTGAGTGTCTATTGTATGAAAGGCCATGGAAATTCAAAAATGGGCATGTTATGCTCTCAGCCTTCAAGGGGCTTCTGGTCCAGGTTAACAGATGTAATAAAAGGAATTTGATTTAGGATGACGGAAAAGTTCTGGAGTTGGATAGTGGTAGTGGCTGCACAACAATGTGAATATACTTAATGTCACTGAACTGTACACTTAAAAATAGCTAAGACAGTTGATTTTATATGTATATTTTACCAAACACACACCCACAAGAAAAGAAATAGAGATTCTCTCCTCCCCTTCTGTCAGAGGTAGAATAAATCAAAATAAATCCATTGGCACCAACACGATTGCTTAAGCAAGAGCAGAGCATGAAAAGTCTGGGTGCAGGGCTTTCCTCTTAAGAAGCTGTCAGGCCCAGGCAGATGGCAAAGACTCAAATGTGTCACAGCACCATCTTGGATCCCGTGTTTTCCTGGAGGGCAAAGTCAAAGTCATACTAGCAGGGAAACGTTCTTTCTGGGAGATGTACATGACTACATTATCTCAGGGAAAATTAGTGTTTTTAAAAACTATGTTCCCTTTATAGGTGACCCAGCAAAGCAGCAGTTTGCCTCCTACTCACTAGAAAAACAGGGCCCCATCAAACAAGGCCCCCATGCGTGGTTGAGTGGTCTATCACAATTTGAAATTTTTTTTTAATATTTATCGTTGAAAGTATTACAGATGTCCCCTTTTTCCTCAGTTGACTCCTTCTAGCCTACCCCCACCCCAAGTCTTTACCACCCTATTGTCTGTGTCCATGGGTTATGCATATATGTACACAAGTTCTAAGAGGTATCACCTTATTCTAGGCTCAGGAAATAAGGCAGGTCACCAGTCATCCAGAGCCCATGTGAAGGGCAGAAAAGAAGGGCAATGCTCAAGAACACAGAGTCTAAGACATTTCTCAAATTGCACAGGACTGTACAAAAGAAATCCAGGGAGAGAATTCAATCATGAAAAGTAGTAGAGTCATCCTATCAGACTAAGAGAACCAAAGATAGGATTTCATGAGAATGTGTGTGTGTGTGCATGCAGTAGGATATGAAGCAGCTCATGAATGGGGATGGTATGAACAGGTCATGCCTTCCCTTGGGGATTATAAGACAACTTCTGAGTTCACTAGAACTTTGACCTCTATAAAATCTTTCTTACACTACTCAAATAGAACTAGAGTCATAGAAACATCCAACAGACTGTCCAACCTGAGGAAAGGTGGGGGAGGGGGGAAGGGGAAGGGGGTAGAGATCCACCAAAGGACTTGTATGCATGCATATGAGCATAACCAATGGACACAGAGAGTAGGGGATGAGGGCATGTGTTGGGGGTGGGGGCAGCCGGGAGAGGTCAATGGGGGGAAAAGAGACTTATGTAATACTTTAAACAATAAAAAAAAAATTTTAAAGCTTTATGTATTGATATTAGAGTGAGTCATGAGGGTCTGGTGGAGGCTGATGGGACAAGGACTGGGACAGGCAGCTTGGCTTTGTCCCTTTCCTTCTGAGCTCCAGTGGAGAAAAGCATTGGTACCAAGCTCTTTATCACCGCTCACCCTGGGCTTGCAGGAGGCTTTCTGAAGTAACAGGCTCCCGCAATGTAGGAAGCACCTAAGAAGCCCCAAACTTGACCCATAACAAAACAGAAGGGCCCAAAGACCCCCAGTGTTGTGTTGCAAAATAGATTATGTCATTATGAGATAAATATTATCTCTTTCTGTACTGTTTGAAATTTTTATCATGGATATATAAAACTGACTTATTGAGGACTGTCAACTCATTAAAGTATAAACCTGATACTTTTTGCCAGCAACTATTTCTAGATGTCTTATATAAGTAATGCTTTCCTTAATATCATCTTGACCTAATTCCATAAGTTTTCAGACATTCTGACTTATATAAACAATATCCTTTCATTTTCCAAGACTCAGCACCATTTATTTTAAAAACTTCGGTATTACATTTGATTCAAATCTCTTCTCTCTACCCTTCCCCACCCCAACCACAAGTTACAGCTTTGACTGGACTGACCTGAAATGGAGGGGGTGGGGCCACATGGTCTGATTTTTGCTTCTCTCCTCTACCCTTCCTCTACCCACTGTTGCTTCCTTTCCTGTCAGGGTAGAGCTAAAAATACCACCCCGACTGGTCCAGTCACAGTCCTGCCTGTGGTAGGTGGGGCTGCTGTTCTTGCACTCTGTATGGCTAGAGTGGACAGATGGTGTCTCCAACACAATCCACAGGTAAAAAGCTCACTCCCGCCCTGGCCAGTGTGTCTCAGTTGATTGGAATGTCATCCCATACACCAAAAGGCCAGTCAGGAGACAAATCTAAGTTGGAAGTTTGATCCCTGGTTGGGGTGTGTATGGGAGGTAACCAATTGATGTTTCTCTCTCACATCAATGTTTCTCTCTTCTCTCTTTTTCTCCCTCTCTCTTTCTTTCTCTTTCTCTCTCCTTCTCTCCCTTCCTCTCTCTCTAAAATCAATGAAAACATATCCTTGGGTGAGGATTAAAAAAATAAAACTAAATAAAACTATTTTAGAAAGCTTATTTCCCCCATCTGATTATCCCCAGTTCTCTGGCAAAGCAAACAAAAATGAAAATGAAAATTACAGTAACCTGCTCTGGCCAGTGTGGCTCAGTTGGTTGAAATGTTGTCTCATGCACCAAAAGGTCACCAGTTCAATTCCCAGTCAGGTCACATGCCCAGGTTGTGGGTTCAATCCCCAGATAGAGTGTGTACAGGACACAACCAATCAATGTTTCTCTCTCTCCTTCTCTCTCCCTTCCTCTTCCTCCAAAAAAATCAATAAAAACATATTTTTAAAAAGTTTTTAAAATGACAGTCACCCTTTTCATAGATTTACCTTTTTTTTCCTAAACAGAAATTCTTTTGGGATCTCCACTTGGCCTTCAGCAAAGAAAGCATGTCCTTCACAGACACGTGATTGGGGGGATAGCCTTTCTTCTTGGGTTGACTGTGTGGATGGAAGGTGGTTGGTGTAGAGCTTGTTTCAGAATTTGTTTCTATATTACACCTGAGGAGAGATAGTTGAACCACCTCTTGGTTTTGCTTTCAACCAAGAATGTGGGATTTAGCATCCTTCTGGACAATTTGGACTTTGTGTTGCTGACTATTGTATTACCTTTATCCTATCTAATGAAAGACAAAAAGGGTAATTGACCATACCTTTGCTACACTTCCCATTGGCTAATCAGGGCAATATGCAAATTAACTGCCAACTAAGATGGCGGCCGGCAGCCATGCAGCTGAAGCGAGCAGAAGGCTTGCTTGCTCCAGTGATGGAGGAAGCCAAGGTTTCCCACCTGCTGCAGTCTGGCTCTGAGCTCTGTAAGCAACAAAGTTTCAATTATAGAAGCTAAACAAACCCCAGATACCTTCTTTCAGCTGGCCGTGGCCACAGAGCTGGGAGTGAGCAGGAGCTGGCTCTCAGCTCCAGTGACAGCAACAAAGTTTCAATTATAGACGGTAAATAAATCCCAGAATTAAAAAAAAGAAAAAGAAAAGAAGGAGAGGCTGGGAGCTTCAGTCGCTGGCCAGCCTGAAAACGGCCCTCAGCCCCTCACCCAGACTGGCCAGGCACCCCAGTGGAGACCCCCACCCTAAAGGGGGTGTGGCCAGCCTGATAACAGCTATCATCCCCTCATCCAGGCTGGCCAGGTACCCAAGCGGGACCCCCCCACCCCGATCTGGGAAACCCCTCAGGGCAAACCAGCCGGCCCCCACCCGTGCACCAGGCCTCCATCCTATATAGTAAAAGGGTAATATGCAAACTGACCCTAACAGCAGAAAGACTGGGAATGACTGGTCACTATGACACACACTGACCACCAGGGGGCAGACACTCAATGCAGGAGCTGCCCTCTGGTGGTCAGTGAGCTCCCACATGGGGGAGCTCTGCTCAGCCACAAGCCAGACTGATGGCTGCCAGTACAGCAGTGGTGGTGGGAGCCTCTCCTGCCTCCTCAGCAGCACTAAGGATGTCCGACTGCAGCTTAGATCTGCCCCCCCCCCTGGCAAGTGGACATCCCTGAGGGCTACCAGACTGCCAGAGGGATGTCTGATTGCCAGCTTAGGCCCAATCCCCCAGGGAGCAGGCCTAAGCCAGCAGGTGGTCATCCCCCGAGGGGTCCCAGACTGCGAGAGGTCACAGGCCGGGCTGAGGGACCCCTCCCCCCCGAGTGCACAAATTTTTGTGCACCGGGCCTCTAGTTATAAATAAAATAAAAATAAAATATGACCTGTGCAGTGATATCAGAGTTATACATAGATGACATTTTCTAACACAGGGGAGGGGCACTTCACCAAGCCCACAAAAGGAAGTGTCAAGGACAGTTTGCTAGAGGAGAGAATGTCTTACCTGGGTCATAACTGGAAAGCAGAAGTAATCCTGCTGGAAGTGCAGAAATGGATCAAGATTTCTCAACCTTAGCAGGCCTAACATTTAGGCCAGGTAATTTCTTGTTGTGGGAGGCTGTTCATGCATCCCTGGCCTCTACCAACTAGATTACAGTAGCACCCCTCTCCAAGTTATGACAACCAAAAATATCTTCAGACATTGAAAACATCTCTGAGAGGTACAATCGCTTCTCGTTGAAAATCACTGAAGCAGACTCTTATAGGTAGAGGGGAAATCATGACCAAAAGTTCAAGGTATGAAAGAGCATGACATTTCTGAAAACTACATGTAGTTCCATGTTACTGAAGTATGGAGAACAATGCAGGGAGTGGTGGGCGGTGAGAATGGAGAAGCGTGGGAGCACGAATGAGGACTGGTACAGCACCCAAAGGTAAAGGAATGTCACCCCTCTGGTAATGATGAATCTCAGAATGAGAATGACATATGGGATTTCAGTTCCAGACAGATGGTAAAAGGACAGAAGAAGAATAAAACTTTAGGCAGTCGGATCACACAGGAGCTATGTCAGAAGTCAAGACATCAGACAATGAAAAGCACCTGTAGGAGGGGCAGCAGGAGGTTCAGGAACAGGTTGGTATGTATGCAGGAAGCCTGGATGGGTGGCCCTGCAGCAGATGATAAGAGCATACAGAAGGATAGGTGATCACATTCCATGACTGAGAAGAAGAAAGAAATGTTGCATGTGTTGAATTGTGGGTGCCTTCTTTCTGCTCTTGTTGGTTAATTTAAGATCTTAGCCTATAGAAATCTATTTCATCTTGACAGTTTCCTGGTTTTTCCAAGGATGAAATATTTGAGATGTCAAGTAACTAGAATGCTTGTATTTTGATCCTTACATCTTAGGTAACTTGTCCAACACACAAAGCATCACAAACAACACAGTCATGCTTTGTCCATAGGTTAAACTACCTCATTTCAAATACCACTCTAACATGACTCCAACATTGGACCAATTAGCAGTGAAAAGTTGTCATGGTTTTGATATTATCTCTGGCAAAGTACTAGAAAGAAAACATGGGAGAGGCTAAGGTACTTATGAGAGAAGAAGGGAGCTCCTAAGAAAGAATTTGATACAAATGACTTTGCCCCAGGTTGGTACTTTACCTTAGAAGTGACTATGCCTACAATTTTGATTGGATGCATTATGAATGAACTCCAATTGGAAACACTTCTGAAAAGAGAAAACTACGTAGCAACAGTAGGTATGCAAAACCAAAGCAATGTTTGTTATAGAATTTATTAACAAACATCATCAGCATCAGCATTGCTAATGTAATATATGGAGTGAAATTTTTTATTTTTTTAATATATTTTTATTGATTTCAGAGAGGAAGGGAGAAAGATAGAAACATAAATGGTGAGAGAGAATCATTGATAGGCTGCCTCTGTACACCCCCTACTGGGAATTGAGCCCAAACCTCAGGCATGTGCCCTGACCAGGATTCGAACCTTGACCTCCTGATTCATAGGTCAATGCTCAACCACTGAGCCATGCCGGCCAGGCCTGGAGTCAATTTTTTTAAAGATTTGGCTCCTAAATCAATTTTTCATGGTAAGCAACCTAGGAAGTTAAGATCCCCTTATTAGCCTCTTTTTTTGTTCTTCTCAGTGGTCCAGATCATTTAAACAGAAAAGCAGCAGCTGAACTACACAAAAAGCTTCTGAGAAGCAGTAGCTAAGGGAGGGCAGGAAACCAGGGAAATCCAGCTCTATTGACATAAATCTTAATGCAAATTCAAAGTCTGGCATATGTGACTACAACAGTGCCCCCAAATGACACAGAAAGGCATTTGCCTGATCTCTTAAGTATATATTTTGCACATTATTGTTATAAGAATGTAAAAAGGATTCTATTTCCTGCTTGATATATTCTTTCCTAATGTCTTGCAGATTTGGAGCATCTCCAAAAAATACATAATAATGTGAGAGGAGGAAGGAGGAGAGGTGAAAGGGGAAGAAAGGTTAAGAGCAGTTTGCACCTCTCTATGCCCCACACTTGTTTAATGGGCTATAATCAGCACTACTACTTATCTGGTTTTAGCAATGGTGTCAATACTAGGGCAGCTAGGAATATTATGAAGGGGAAGGATAAAGGTGTAATTTACTAGGCATCCCTTGGTTAATGGCATCTGCATTTTATTCTTGGTTGCCCAATGCAGACTGCTTCACTTCTCTAAGTAGCATCATAGTCGTCATCAGTCCAGTGGGAATAACACAGCCAGCACCATTCTGTGAATAGAGGCTATATCTGATGCCTAATTTGACTGCTTTAGAAATAGTTCGAGCAGTACCACTCAAAGTATAGCCCACAGACCAGTAACATCAACATCATCCAGAAGTCTGTAAGATATTCTGAATGACAAGCTCCACCCTAGATTTGCTGAGTGAGTCAAAATCTGCATTTTAGCAGCGTATTCAAGTGAAGTGCATGCCTTCATGCCCTCTGAGAAGTACTGCCCCAGAACCATGCTGCTGATTGACAACCTGCAAGTCCTAGTCAACTACTAGGTAAGTTCAGACTTTGGCCATAAGCACTTAAGACTTTCATAGTCATTTGACATTGTACTCACATCCAAGCACATGAACATTGAACACAAGTCCTTCAAGAGCAGTGGACAAATGTGGGGGTTCAGCACTTGTGTGGGGAATGACATGTGGCACAATCTTCTACCAGTCATGGGCAACAGAGTCCCACATCATCCTCATGGGTTTTAAAAAAAGAAAAGGAAGACTAGTACTTCGTCACAGAGTCTGAAAAGCACTACGCTACAGCAAGGGCCAGGAAACCTTTTCTATTAAGATAGCTAATATCTGAAGCTATATAGGTCATAAAGTGTCTGTAGCAACTACCTGACTGTCATTATAAAGCAAAAGCAGCCAAGGTGACGTGTAAGCAAATGAGCATGCTGTGTTCCAATAAAGCTTTGTTTACTTACAAAAACAGGAGATGGCCAGATTTGGCCCACAGGCTGTCCTGTGCCAACTCCTATTTTAAAGGATGACTATTGGCCAAATATGATGCCACCAGCAGATTATGCTGAATCCACTTGACCCAATACAACCCTCACTTCTGAAAATTGAGGAGGAGAAGGAACAAATGGCCTCTGTCTCCTACTTTTGTCAGTGATTTCCCTACTTGCAGTGGCCACAGAAATAGAACCTGCTCCTGCCCTTTTGTTCCAATGACAGTGTGAAATCTGTGAGGGCAAGGCCAAACACATCCAGGCAATCCTCAGCTACCTCCCTAGCAAAACAAGACATTCAAAGAGGCAATGTCCACATCAGAAAGGGAAAAGCTAAGTCTCCTTCCTATAGTTCAGGGATCTCCAAACAGTGGCCCATTGATGAATGGCATCTCCCAAATCCAGCCTGCCACCTGTTTTTGTAAATAAAGTTTTATTGGAACAAAGCCATGTCCACTCAATAACATATTGTCTGTGCTGCTTCCACGCTACAATGGCAGAGTGGAGCAGCTGCAGCTGAGACCTTACGGCCCACAAAGCCTAAAATATTTCCTATTTGGATCTTTGCAGGAAAATCTGCAACCTCTGCTGGAGTTGTTCCCATGCCTGGCAGCCCCTTGCCCCAGGGATAAGAGGACAGGCTCCTGTGTCGCCAGCAATAGGACTGATGTCAACTACTACTTTGTCTGGAAAAACCTTCCTCCGCAGAGCAAGTGCTAACAGTCAGGGAGGCTGCTTCCTGAGTTTCTCCCAAGTTTCTTGGTAGCTTTCAAGTTCCTTTTAAGTTAGTTCTTATACAATTAAAATATATAGACAGACTCACTTATTCGTGAGGCTGTCTATTGATCATGTAAAGGCAGCATTAACTTAGTGCCTTTAATAAAGAGAATATTATGAGCAAAAATTTGTCAGGATGGACAATAACAACCTTGCATCTAGATCCCCGGAACACTCCCTAAATGGGAAAACAGTTGCTAAACAAGTGGGTTCTCAGTTCCCAGAGTATTGGGGACTGTTTTTGTCAAAACTTCAAAGAAAAAGCATCATAAACACATGGAGCAAACCTCAACAAACAAAACCTTCCGGCCTTTGAATTCACTGTAAGAAACTCCCCTAACACGGCAGGAAAGTGGGCTGGGGAGGTGTGGGTAAAAGCAGAAATGCACACAAAAGCCTCTGTGTAACTCCGTGTTAACAAAACACAGTTGTCTCACTTTTGGCCAGTTGGAAAGAGGCAAACGCTGCAGCAGTTACCTAATGTTCTGTAGCCGCGCTTTATAAATACTGCTAGTGCCACCCTCTGGTCATCTGTTTCTATTGCATGCCGGTAGTCACACGCTGGCCTCATTTTCCCCAAGCAAGTGAATGATGCCTATTGTAGAATCTTGGACTCCTGAGAAAAGAGATCTGCGGAGGTCTCTACATGTCTTTACATATTACAAGATCCCAGACCAAGTTGCCTTTGGATTGACTTTTAATGCTGCAAATGCATCTTTGAGACCATAGTTTAGCCACATTGCAAAGACCAGGATCACTTCTAATACTACTTTTTGGCTCCAAAAGCTTGAGAATTCTCTGTCAGCAAGAGGGATATGACTCTACTACTAAGCTTCCACTCACAGCTCCCTCCATGCCCCAACGATAGCCAGGCAAAGGGCTGTTGTTGCAGAAGGCAAGAGGGACATTACTATTTCGAGTCACTTCCCCTGATAAAGAGGAAAGGAACTCTTAGGTTTGGGACCAGGCTTCTTTAGCCAGGCTGCCATGCTCCCCATGAGAGTATTTTAGGGGTCAACAACCGGTAGGAAAAGTAGTTGCTCTTCTGTTTTGTAAGTCTTCCTGCAGAAATTAAATTAAGTAAATAGGGAAAGCACACAGAATCAGCTGGGAAAAGCCCACCTACACAACCACTAGAACCGGCCCTGCTCCGCACAGACGGGAGCGCTCTGCCTTTCCGGCTTCTTCCCCATCACACTCTGGATACAGAACAGAGCAGGATGCGGCCGAGAGGCTTCTAGGAGGGGCAGCAGGAAAGGAAGGCTTAAAGCATGACAGGGTGAGACCCCGTGGGAAATGCACCAGGGCCTGCGGGGAAAGTCAGAGTTTTGCTGTCTCTCCCTTGACAGAGACATGGGCCTGGCCTGCCTGTGCTAAATCCTTTTGCTTCTGATTTGAAAAACATTTGGCTTCCTGAAAAGTAAAAACTATTAGAGGCTTTTTCTTAATCCATCTTGCACATCCTCAGATTTGACGTCAATAAGCCACAGTGGGAGTTGCTACCAGTCCTCCCTGGGCCAAGGAATGATGGCAAAGATACAGGGCCCATGTGCCCCAGCAATCTCGGGGCGGGGGGGAGAGGAAGGATGTTCACAGGGATCTTCTGGGCACTGTCAGGAAGAGAGAGAAACACATCCCTCTGAGTAAAACAAAGGCATTTGTCTCCAAGAAAAATGGTCCTACTGGGGGGAAATGTCAAACTTAATGAAGCTAACCAATAGTAAAGAAACAAGCTATCTCCTCAGAATGTTAGAAAAACAGTGTGTTTAGAAGATGTTATGGTTTACAATTACAGCTGCCATTTATTGATGGACATTGTTCTTTAACCAGGCATTTATGCCCCTATTTTACAGATGATGAAACCGAGGTTCAGGAAAGGTCAGTAACATTACCAAGGTCAACAGGGAGTAGGCAGAAATAAACCCAGCTCTGTCTCCAAGCCTGTGATCTGTTCACTCTGCCCCCGCTTCCATGATTACAGATGTTGGTTTGCTCTCACAAAATACAGCCTGCACATGAGCACATTTCTGAAAATGAAGACCTGAGACATAGATTTCCACAATGGGATTGACACTCTGCAAAAGCTTTCCTATGGAAAACTCAGCTGAAATGGACCAGGGGTTCCAGGCTGGCTTCTGCAATAGCTCTTCTGCAGCCAGAGCCACGGCAGCTGCTCCAACTCTTGCCAAGTCAACAGCCTAAAATGTACTGCCCATTTCTGGAGCAATTGCAGATGGAAAGCAACAGGGTTCTGTCACAAAGAAGAGGGAATGTGGCTTCAGAATAGTCAAATGCAGTGGAGGTGGCAGGATAGCCAAATCTGGGGTAGGGCTGTATCCAAGGAAAGTCCTTCCAATACTGGTGGGGAGCTTTGCAAATAGGGTGGAACCCTGGATATGGACCTGGCATGAACACAGCTGGAAAGCAATCCCCTGCCAGCCTGGGTATGAAGGAGAGTTTCTTACAAGCTCTACTGAAGGAGCAAAACATGAAGAAAACCCAGAAAGAAAGGAATTTGTCTGCCCCAGAGGAGATACTGAAAGTCACCCCTTTTTAGACCTACTGGACCGTAGCCTGACATTTCACTTGAGTTGATCATTCCTTTGACTTAAGTGTAAGTGCTCCTTAAGTGTTTCTTACCAAAATGCCAGCATCCTTGGGAGAAATAATATATTAAGCATTACATTACATCAATACTTCAATGAGGCTTAATTCCAGTAGTGGTACTCGTTGCCAATAGTGGCAGCTAGCTGGGACCCAGACTCCAAGATTAGGAATCTACTCTGTTTAGTTTAGATGATTGGTTGAGAGCCCTAAAGGAGGGCTGATGCACTGCCTGGGGCTGGAGGGCCTTGCCAGGCAGAGCAGGGAGGAACCGGACTGCCTGTCCGTGGCCTGAGGGCCCTGCATATCTGGAGGTACAGCAGGTGGAGAATGAGGCTCAGAAAACAGGAGAAGGGCAACAATGGGCCCCTGAGGCAAACCTCATCCACATCATAGTTCAGCTGAGGGCCAGGCCAACCTATGGCTGCTTTATTTCACATCTCTGCCAACAGCAAAATAAGCATATGTTCAATCCATAAGTTTCTCCAATCATTTGAAAAAATTATTCTGAAAAGAATGGCTGAATGAAAACCACTTGTTTCTTCAAAAAGGATGACATCACTAAGATTAGATTGTCTGATCTAAGGCCCTTCAAACTAAAAATGAGACATTTGCCTTGTGAAATGCAAAGACCTCATCGCTCCTCACCTTTTCCTTGGAGCTCAGAACCCAGAAAATAAGAGGGAGAGGAGAGACACCCAAGAAGTCAAACGGAACCCTCCACAGTCGGTGCTTTAAACACATTCATGTGGATGGTGTGCAAGCCATCTCAGCTATCCTCATCTTAGAAACAGAAAGTAAGAGGGAAGCTGGGGAACCTCCTAAACGCAGGTACACTGATCGCTGAAGAAGTGACAGTTATTAGAAATGGAGAAATAACATAAAAGCTTAACAACCTGGGGTCATCTGCACAGAGAGAAAGAGTACTAGTTGCCTTAAAATCCTTGAGGACATTGGAATGTTAAACTTCACGATTAAGGCTGAGTTATTTTACAAAGGGGGAGAAGGACTGGAATTAAATGACTTTAGGAATGCTTACCTCCAATTAAGCTTCACAACCTTATTAGCTACATTCTACATTAGTGTCCTTATAGTAACTGAAATTATTTAATACCTTAAATTCATCCCTAGGCATAATAGAGTTAATAAAGATTGAAAAGGCACTAAATTCTCAAGTCTTGGACTGACGAGAGGCAAGTAATTATTGGTAAGATGCTGTGCTGGGGGAAAAAATGTGGAAAAGATTAGTATGTCACAAAAATTCAGATGTGAGTGGAACTCCAGTCTCTCTCAAAAATCTTAAAGACAGATAATTTGTTATAGAAATAACATGATTCGTATTAGATTCCAAATGGATTAGAGATTCACCAAGCTGACCTACCCCCACAGTCCCTCACTTCTGAAACCAGAGGTGGGGGTGAGCGTGAAGAGGAAACTGGTCTTGCAAGGCGTGTCACTAAACAATGCACTGCCCTGGGGGGTGGGCGGGGCGGAGAAGGTCTTTATCTCTGGCCCCAGGAAGATCATCTGATATGACCTGGGAACCCCAACACCTGGGGGCCTTCCTGTAAGCCCACAAGGGGGCGGAACCATATCGGCAAAACAAAGACCCCATAAGATTATAAAAAGCAAGCCTCTGTATGTTACCTCACTCTGATCTGGAAATTATTTCCCAGAGTCCACTAGTCACTAGTGTTAATAAATGGATCCCTCCCTTTCTCTAGAAAGCTTGTTTGGTTTTTCTTTGCTCTTCTGTAACAAGCGTATGGAGGCTCCTGACTAAATCAGGTAGTCAGACCTTTAGGTAAGAATCTTCTCATCCCAGTTCACCTGCTTAACTCTCATCCTGACTTGGGTACATCCCTATTGGTACTACCCCTATAGAGAGTAATCTACCATCCATTTAAAAAGAGCTCATCCACCCCACCCACTATGTTCACATCAAAAAGACACGCTAGCTGTTGGAGCGCCATTGTGAGCGGTTCACTGGGAATCCAAGATCTGAAAGGGGAGGAGGCAGGATATAAAGTGCATTTCCCACCTTACCTAGTCCATTCCGTCTCAGTAAACCTTTTAAGAAAAGCTTATATGCAAAGAAATTAAATATTAGTTTCACATGAGTCAGCAGGGAAATTTGACAATCTATCAAGTACTTAGAGCAGTATATTTTATGGACCCGGGTAGGGCTTTTACAAAATATTATTTCTTTTTCTAATAAACTATTTAAGAAGACAAGAAAATTATGTTTTTAAGTAAGATAAATTTTGGTACATGTGGTAGACATTTATCATTGCCTTTCAAGCTTCCATTAAGCCTTCTTATGCCCTTAATCTTCATTGGAGACCTTGTCCCTTGCTCTCTCTCAATCCACAGGACATTCAGGGTTCCACAGGCCCCAGGGGAAGTCAATGACCCAGGCCTAAGTCAACCAGTGCATAGTATTTCCCTACCTCACAGTCAAGGTTCAGAGCGAGCATGGGATCTAAATCAGTTCAATCAGAGTGAATCCCATACGCTGTGCAGGACCAACTGGAAACGATGCCAAGGGTAATGAGCTGACCCTGGAGGGAAGACAATCTAGAGAAGCAGAAACGAGAGATGGAAAGAAATGGAGTATTGGTGATACCATCCTCAAACAGCCCTCCTTCACCTTCCACTTTTGATGTGCATTGAATTCTTTTACTCTGGCTTTTGTGTTGGTTTTCTCTTAGCTACCACTAAAATGAATGACTGTAATGATTTCAGATGAGATGCTACTCTATGGAAACGCATATTTATACAGCCAATATAATTGTGTATCAGTTACTTTCCACTTTTATCTCTAGATCCTTTATGCTAACCTCAGGAATTATTAATTCCTTCTGAATATATTGATACTGTTAATAACCTGGTTATTATTTAACAGGAAAGGAGTGAAGGGAAGACTAGATAATACACGCATGCCATTTATACAGCTTTGCCAGGAAGCTGCAGTTTAACATTTTCCAAGTCTATTATTCCCCACAAATCAATGGGGTTAAGGACTGGACAAAGGCAGTTTAGACATATGCCCAGTAAGGTCTGGGTGACGTGGAAAGGAGATTACCTATCAGTCACACTTGGAAGCAAATCAGTGACCAGAATAGTTGTGGCCACTGCAAGCTTGGGAAGATTTGATATTTCAACTCCTGAACAAGAGAGTTCCCTCTCTTGTGCCCTTGCCCTCTTCGCCCTCTTCCTCTCTTGGGACTCGAGACCCACACAATGGACTGATGGACTGAATCTAGCCTGATGATACATGGGACTCAACTCCACCATGGAATGGAAATTCTGGACACTGGTCCGCACTACTTTGGGTTCTGCTGGAGCCCCAGCTACATATTGTCCAAGATTGGTTTAAGGACAGTAAGACTTTGCAACCCAAGGAATATAATTCCATGCCAATAAAAACCATTCATTCTCCCATTCAAATCTTAGAAAATTCCTTCTCTGAAGATATTGCAAGAGCCACCCCACTCCTATTAGCAATGGAGAAATCTCCCAACCCAAGCCTGCAGCAACAATATGACTCCTAGTTTTTGCAGCTATGATCTAAAACATGTAGGAATATTTCTCCTTGCCTTCTTATAACGCTGAAATCAGGATTCTTTTTTTCCCTTTGAATTTTCCTTAAATTTTTCTAAAATTTTTCTTAAAAATTTCTTAACTTTTTTTCACTGAGCTCTACTATAAAACATTCCTTCTAGAATAAAAACTTGCCCTGAACATTGCAATGACTAAAAACAGTGGGTTTGAAATAGTAGATTCATAAATTATTCTTAGGGATGTATCACAAAAGGAGTTGGCCTATATAACATTAAGTTGTGTATAAAATATATAAAGATAATTGAAAAATGTGAGTAGGGCCCCAATTCAAAACAAGGGGGGGAAAAACTGATTGAAACAGTCAAGTGAATTTCAGACATGTGAATCTGAAAACAAAGGGTTACTCTAAATTGATCACGTATTAAGTTGCCAGCTTCAAACCCGAGTCACACCACATCAAACTCAGAGCCCGTCCTGGGACCTGTGGGCAATGGGCAAGGTTAGCCTAATTCCCCTTGGTTCAGCCCACGTTGGCTCTGTCTCTCGATACAGCAGTGTTACTTTTTGTATGGTTCCTCTTGAAACCAAGAAAACCTCCTCATTGAGGTGCTGACCTCACACTCTGCTTCCCAGAGGTATGGACAGTAGCTGGAGCTGAGGAAATGTCATGCAGCAGTTTTGTGCAAAAGAAAGTTAAGAAATTTGCGCGATGCATGTGGAGCCATTTTTCCTATCTAAGCTTATTAGCTGTTTTCCTGGGAGAGCACAAAAGAGTTCCCATCAGATGAGGCAAAACCTGGGGGGCCTCCAGGAGGACCCTTCACTGCAGGCCTCATTTCATTCCAAGAGAGTTCAGTGGAGGCCTATTGAAAGGAGGTCACAAGTATTTACCGTTCTTCCCGGTCTCTCAATTTGTTTTATAAAGAAGAGAACATGCCAATTCTCTCCTGATTCTTGAGCCCTCAATGCATTCATTCTGCAGATTTTTTTTATGGAAGGATAGACTTTTGAAACAACAAAAGAAAATGTTATTGGAATAGACTTAAGCTTCAGGCACAGATAAACTGATTTCTTACCTTAGGTACACTGGGTTACATCCACCCAGTCTTGTCATTTTTAAAGAATTTATTGGGGTGACATTGGTTAATAAAATGACATAGGTTTCAGGTGTATAATTCTAATACACCTGTATTGTGTGCTCACCACCCAAAGGCAAGTCTCCGTCCATCACCATTTATCCCTAGTCTTATCATTTCTTACAAGTCAGAACAGAGTGGTGGTAGCATTTATGGCCTAACACATCCTTAAATATCACCCACCTATAATAATACTGCAACAATATTCACACAAAGAATTGTACAAGTCCCTAACCGGTTGGGCTCGGTGGATAGAGCATCGGCCTGCGGACTGAAGGGTCACAGGTTTGATTCCGGTCAAGGGCATGTACCTTGGTTTGCGGGCACATCGATGTTTCTAACACTCTATCCCTCTACCTTCCTCTCTGTAAAAAATCAATAAAAATTGTACAAGGGGTGAGAAGAACATGGAATAATAGTTTACAAATGCCATTATTTGATTATTAGGCTAATGTATGTAAAAGTAAGGTCTGAATAACCCATAAGAATAGATGTCCCAAAATGTATCTTAAAAGTATGGTTAAATATGTGTGGTAATTAACCTCAATTCATGTATGTTTTCATTCATAAATATTAATTAAATGCATATTTTATGTCAGGCATTGTGCTGGGTGCTAAGAATACACATAAATGAAAAGAAATATCTGCCTTCAAAGGTTTCTCCCTATAGTAAGGAAAACAAGAAGATACACATGGTTCTGTAAAGTTTAAATTACATAGAATATTAAGGAAAATAAACATATATTAAAGTGCAAGTGTGAACAGAATGGGTCACATGACTAACTGCCACGCTGCTTCTCAGAACTGCCGCCTTGGTAAATTTCCACTTACCTGGCCTGGTCTGCTCACTGAAGAACTAAGAAATCTGACTTTCAGCATGTTGAGCATAAATCTGTCTCTGGGACATTAACATACAATAACTGAATTTACCAATACGAATGCATAATCAGGAAGTCTAATTCTAATTAACTAGTTTACAATGAAATTTGCATTGTCTGCCCCCTCAAAAAAAAAGTTTATAAAAACAAACTCCTCCCTTGTTTAAGTTGTTAAAACCTATTTTAAAAAAGAAAAGAAACTTACATTTCCTTGAGAATTATGGACAGAGGGCTTAAGATGACACAGCCAGATCATTCCGCTTCCAAAGACAGATCTGCATACACATTCTCAGTTATTCTCAGAAGAATGTTTAGATGAGTATAGAGAAATTAGTTGAATGCAACACATTTGATGACCGCAGGCTGTGAAAGCACGAAGAATTAATCTCCACACTAGTAAAACTGGCTGGGGATACCTGAGTAGTTAACAGTCACCCTACTCCTGCTCAAGCAATGGCATGCTTTCCCTGTTGACCAACTTACATTCATATTAACTCATCTTTTAAAAGTTTTAATGTATCTAATTTTAATGATGCACATATTTTTCTGACTGCAGACAAGTTAAGAACAAAATTAAAATTACCTGTAATCATCTCCTAGTTTTAGAATGCATTTTTCCTCCAATCTTTACTACATTTTCATGGATGGATGTATGTATGGATGGATGGATAAGTGGGTAATCATATACATATGTGTATATGTACCCTATGGTAAGCTGACATGTTTCATAACAGCATGATGTCATATCCAAATATATTTCAGTGCAGCATCTAAAATAATTGAAAAGTAATTTAACGTCTTCAATAGTCTTCAGCCAAAAAAAAAAAGACAAAGCAGAAATATATTTAAAAATAATTCTTTTAAACCCTTTTATTTCATTTGATTTCTTCTCTCAATGCTGCAAGTCTATAATTCTCTCCCACCTCCAAAAATTATTTATCTCCTTCAAAACTCACTCATTCTTTTGAAATTAGCAAGTTTTCTTGCTCTTTCCATTTTCTACTTGGTCCTTTCCCAGTGTAAATCTGACTTTCTCCCCATCAGCATCAGCAATGTTCAGCATCTATTTCCCCATTTATCTGTAAGCTGAGTGAGCCCAGTGCCAAGCAGTGTGATCTGAACATACAAACACATACACATTCATGAACACCTGTACATATAGGGTTTTATGAAATTGAATTAATCCTCTGCATACCTTTGAGTCACATTTTACATTGTAAACAATTTCCCAAGTCAATAATTTCTTCCTATAGACTACTTTTTTTCTCTCCCTCTCTATTGATTAAGGTATTAATATGTGTCCTTATCCCCCCATTGTCCCCTCTATCTCCCCACTCATGCCCTCACCCTCCTGGTGTCTGTGTCCCTTGGTTAGGTTTATATGCATGCATACAAGTCCTTTGGCTGATCTCTCCCCCTTACCCCGCCCCCACCACCTTCCCTCTGAAGTTTGACGGTCTGATCGATGCTTCTCTGTATAGACTTTCTTATCGGTTGCATAAAATTCCATTACACAACTGTTCCATAATTTCATCATTTCCCAATTTGGACTTTTCCCTTTTCTCTGCATAAATGCGGCATCAATAAACAATGTTGCTCAAAATCATCTCTGATTATTCCCTTAGAATGATTTTCTAGAAGTGAAATCACTGGAGTTGACTTAATATGAACTTTTTAAAGTCTCAATACAGACTGCCGAGTTGCTTTACAGAAAAACTGCAATTTCAATTTCAATCCCACAGCATGTAAAAGCGGCCTTCTCCCTGAACCCTACTAGCAGAGTATTGGGGGTTTGGGGCATTTATCTTTTCAAAACTGATATTTGAAGAAATTAATGCCTTTAGTAAGGACTGACTTTTGTATTAAATCTTACAGGTTATACAGTTAGTGTTTTCACGGTTATCCTATGTCCTCTATTTCAAAATCGATGCCTTAAATATTTTTGGAACAAGGTGAAGTATAAATGAATACATTCTCCAAGTTCTGCCTGAGCATCTCACTGCTGATCCCAAGAGGGATAATTTAAGACTACCCCATACACAATAGAAATGCATAGAAAGCTCTGGGGAGGACATGAAAGGCCTCTTAAATGGAGAAAAATGATCAAAAGGAGTTCTGAACAAAAGTTATTTAACAGTTAGACAATGGAGGTAAGTATACATGCTAGATTATTACATTAGTGGCCCCCAATGAAGCCTGGACCCTGGCATCCAGGCCCTTGTATAGTCCTTTCCCACACTAACTCTGAGCTTGACCATATGACCTGCTTTGGCCAAGGGAATATTAGCAAATACAACACCATGGAGGCTCATAGCACCGGTCCATTAGGACTTGCCCACCTACATGTGAAGAAGCCCAGATGAAAGAGGACAAAGAGAGAATCGTCAGTCATCCCTACGGTTCCAGTTGGGGCACCAAACACATGAATAAGGCCAAATTTGACCCTTTATCCCAGTCAAGCTGCAAGTCAGGAGCAATCATATGAGTGAGCTCAAGTGAGAACAAGGGGGAAAATGTGCAAATTTATGGTGCTTTCATCCATAAATCTAGAGAGTTTATGCAACAATTGATAACTGATCCAACACATTCTAGGCATAAGAAATAACATTCATTCAACATTTATTGAGCACTTAGAATGCACAGTCCTGAAGGAATGACGCATGAGTGAATAAAAATAACTATATAGTGTGACAAGGGCTGTAATATTTGATAAGTAGTGGCACAAAGGAAGCAGTTCTCTACTTTGCTTTTCACATATAAGTGAAATCATATGGTACATACTTTTCTTTCACAGGAAAGAAAAACACATGAACTTTGTCTTGAAAAATGTCCAGGCAGACTAAGAAGAAAGATTCTAATAGGTAGAAGAAACAATCAGATGCAGAGATGAGGAGTAAAGCAAGATGTTCAGGGACTTGTACATGGTTTATCCAGCAGGAGTGCAAGTAGTTGGTGGAGAGAAGCAAAAGATGTTCTTCAGACTCAGGTGTTTTTGTTTTGTTTTGTTTTTTGTTCTTTTTCTAGTTCTATGTAATGCTAAGTTAGAGTGTTTATTTTAGATTTTTCTTGTTTCTTGAGGTAGGCCTATAATGCTATTAATTTTAGGACTACTTTCGCCATGTCCCACAGGTTTTTGGTTGCTGTGTTCTCATTTTCACTTGTTTCAAGGAATATTTTGATTTCTTCCTTGATCTCATTGTTAACCCATTCATTGTTTGGTAACATGTTATTTAGCTTCCATGTCTTTGCGTTTTTTTCAGTGTCTTTTTTTTCCTTGAAATTGATTTCTAGTTTCATACCATTATGATCAGAGAAGATGCTTTATATAATTTCATTCTTCTTAAATTTATTGAGACTTGTCTTATAACCTAACATGTGTTTTATTCTAGAAAAATGTTCTATGTGCACTTGAAAAAAATGTATACTCTGCTTCTTTGGGGTGAAATGCTCTGAAGATATCAATTAAATCCATCTAATCTAGTGTGTCAAACACTGCCAACAAAATCCCCACTGATATTCACAGCCAGAGGTTATGTGGGTGCCTCTTCCCAGCTCTGGTGCCATTGCCTGTGGGAGCCAGGCTCGTCCTTTTCCATATCAGCCCTTCCTACCAGTCTTGATGTGGCTTCTTCTGTAAATCCTTGGTTGTAAGACTTCTCTTCAGCTAGTCTTCAGTTGGTTATGCAGGTTGATTGCTCTATGTTCTGGTTGTAATTCCAGTTTTGTCCTGGGAGGAGGTGAGTATAATATCCACCTATTCTGCCACCATCTTGGATCTCTGTCACCTTAATTTTTGGTACAAAAAAACTGAGAGTAAATAAAAGAGCATCAGCTAATCTTTGGCTGGCAAAAATAATTTATTTATTGAGTCGCAAACATAAAGGCAAAATTTTATACTAATAAGAATATGATGCAAAAAAAATTTTAAGAATAGCCCTGAGCAGTGGTTAGTGTCAGCCTATCCACCAAAGGGTTGCAGGTTTGCTTCCTGCACCCTGGTGGGATAAGTTTGGGAGGCAACCAAGTGATGTGTCTCTCTCACTTCAACCTCTCTCTCTTTCTCTGTCTCCACTCCCTTCCACTTTCTAAAAATCAATGGAAAAATAACCTCTGGTGAAGATTAACACCAAAAGAAAATTAAAGAGCCCTAGCTGGTTTGGCTCAGTGGATAGAGCGTAGGCCTATGGACTGAAGGGTCCCAGGTTCGATTCCAATCAAGGGCACATGCCTGGGTTATGAGCTTGATCCCCAGTAGGGAGCATGCAGGAGGCAGCTGATCAATGATTCTCTCTCATTGATTTTTCTATCTCTCTCTCTCCCTCTCCTTTCCTCTCTGAAATCAATAAAAACATATTTTAAAAAATAAATAAAAAGATTGTTTAAAAAAGAAAATTAAAGAATAAAGTAAAGACAAAATAAAATTTTAATTTGTAAATATCTACACTGGTGTTGGCTGTCCAACAATTTGTTGCATGTGTAAAAGCTATAACTTATTTGTTCTTGGAAAATGTGCTAGGCACCAAGCTTTGCACAAAGTCCTCCACACATACACACCCTAAGAACAATGGGCCCAGAATAGATGGAGCCCTTTTTAACCTCATTTGTTGTTGATATTTATAGAGGAGTCTCCCTCTTGCTCCAGATAAGGAATGACAGACCATGCAACAAAATTAGTGAGGGTCAATAGAACAAGAGTCAGCAGTTAATTGATTGCAAAAGGAAAGCTTCAGTGAAAGGAGCCAGACCCCCTGTTATCTCAGGATAATCAAATGCCTGACTCATGTAGACTCATAAAATTGACTTGTTGTTTTTTTTTAAATTGGTCTAATTGACTGATGTTTGGATATTACATAAACCTTACATGTCCTCAAGATAAGACTATACTGTACTATACTACTAAAGCCAGACATCTAATTATTTCATTCCACATGAAAATAGGCCAGTGAAATGGATGGATATTTTCCCACTAAGACAAGGCCTTATTTTGAAAGGGTCAAGGAGCTCTGTATAAGCCTACTGAGAAACACCTTCTGTAAGTGAGACAACTCTTCTGCTATATAGAGTATAGAAGTTATAACTACAAAATGCATGATATATGTAACTATTACTCTGAATTATGTTTTTCTTATTCAAAACTGACTCTAGAATAGTATTTTATAACTTAATATCACATTTTAAATCTATAGAATATTAGCCATAGGCAGGACTTTAGAATTTTAGTAGCCTAATTAATCACCCAAAAGAGAAACCTCATGTACAATATCTCTAGAAATTAGACATAAATGTGTATAATGAAAGTAAAGGAGAAAAATAATTATTAAAGCAAAAATAAAATCTCAAAGTAGCACATTTCATTTTTGAGCAATTCTAAGAAAACGCTCCTATAAATTGGAACTAAATAGGACTCTTGAAATTTCCACCCAATGTCACCTTCTGGAAATGCATGTAATTAACCTAGTACATTTGCTTTTGTGTGCATACAAAGCTATATAACTGAACTTTGTTAAATTTTACTTTTGCAAAATTTTCAGTATTTATTATTTAATGAAACCTGTTTAACTTCCATATTTATATACAAATACTTTTCAAGATTTTAACTGTACATACTTAAAATGACTAGTTGTTAAATGTATTTTATCCAGTATCTCCATCAGTAAATATTTAATGCAACTTCAAATATATATATTTATAAATTATATACATTTTCTTTATTATTATATAAGTATAAGACATATCAATATAAATTTAATAAGATCATCTGCAAAAATAAAGAGTTCTATTCCACCCATTAAACATAGTGGATTATATATACACATTTCCTATTACTCTCTTCCCAACCCGAAAAAAAACTGACAGTAAAAGATTTACAGATGACAAAACTGACATCTTGCAAGTAATAGAGGTGAGGGTAGTGGACTGAGAGAAGTAAAGTGACTAGAAAGGTCAACTCACAACACCGATTTCAGAAGGACTTGGAAACTAGAAACACTGAGTAGAAGTCTTAGTGGAAACATGAGGATTGGTTGAAAGAACCCATCTGCACTCTATTTGGTTAAATGTCTCTCCTCACTCCAACCTATACGTTCTAGCAGAAGACAGTAAGCTTACTTTAGAAAGCTTTGTATGGTAGAGCAAAGCACTTTACTGATGGTGATTACGTTCTACATACTGAAAGGTGAGACCTCCAGACCCCCTCCCTCACTCAGCAACCAGAATACTAGAAGTCAAGTTTACTACATCCATGCATGAGACTGGAAGTTCCTCTGAGGAAATGAAACCACTAAAAGAATAGCTACACTATTTGGCTATTCCAGAGTGAAAAAGCATGTTCATTGCCTTACTACCCTATCATGAAGCTCACCAACAGATAAGCCTCAAACCTACACATGCAAATTTCATTAAGCTTTTTTGCAGCTCATTCTTTAACATAAACAAAGAGCTAAGGATAAACAGAAATTTGCAGCAGGGCGACATAACAAAAAACAAACAAACAAAAAAAAACAGAAACAAAAACTAACAGAGTAGAAATGGCACTCAGAAAAAAAAGAGCACAAATTTCAAAAATTAAAAAGGGAAATTAACAAACTAAAAGAACAATTTATAATCAAACTATAAGAGCTCTAAGAGAATATATTATACCCATGAAATAAGAATAATGGGTTATAATCCAAGAAGAGTCATAGAAAAAGGAAAACATGTTGGAAATAAAAATGTCAGCCAAAAAAAAAGATAGTTCAACATAAAGACTGGAAGATAAAGATAACAAAATACAACAGAAAGTAGAACTAAAAAATAACGATATAGAAAATAGGAAAGAAATCAGGAAATAAAAATTAATGTGGAAGTTCACATATATAATTAATGGGAGCTCTATAAAAAGAGAACAGAGGAAAGAAAGGGAACTAAGACAAAAATAATACAAGAAAAAGTTTTCAAAACTGAAGGGGTATCCAGATTGTAAGGAACCACCAAGTGCTCTGCACAATATGAAGACAGAGTAACAATAAGGCACATCATCCTAAAATTTAGGATCACTAGAGGAAGAATGAGCATTTATAAAAGTTTTCAGAGGGAAACAAAGAATCAAGAATCAACATGGCATTAGATTTCTTAATAGCATCTCTGAAAGTTAAAAGTAGATGAAACAATGCCTTATAAAGAAAAAAAAATGCCCTGGTTGGTTTGGCTCAGTGGATAGAGCATTGGCTTACGGACTGAAGGGTCCTGGGTTCCATTTGGTCAAGGGCACACACCTTGGTTGCAGGCTCCTACCTGGCCCTGGTTGGGACGTATGCAGGAGGCAACCAATCGATGTGTCTCTCTCACATCAATGTTTCTCTCTGTCTCTCCATCTCTCTTCCACTCTCTCTAAAAATCAATAGAAAAATATCCTTGGGCCCTAACCAGTTTGGCTCAGTGGATAGAGTGTCGGCCTGCGGACTGAAGGGTCCCAGGTTCGATCCCAGTCAAGGGCATATACCTTGGTTGCGGGCACATCCCCAGTGGGGTGTGCAGGAGGCAGCTGATCGATGTTTCTCTCTCATTGATGTTTCTAACTCTCTATCCCTCTCCCTTCCTCTCTGTAAAAAATCAATAAAAGCATATTTTTTAAAAAAGAAAAATATCCTTGGGTGAGGATTTACAAAATAATAATAAATATTTAAAAAAGAGAATAAATCTCATTTTAAAAAAAGAAAAAAAAATAACTATAATACTATCCTCATCAAAACTATCAATGAAGGCATTTTCAGACATGCACGTTCTTCCACAGCTTCTCTCCCACATGCCTGTTATCAGGAAGCCATTGGAGAATGGGATCCACCAAAGTGAGGGAGAAAAGCAAGAAAAAGGAAGACATTAAATACAACAAAGTAGGAAACCAACAAAGAAAAGATGCAAAGAGAATTAATTCTAAAATGGTGAAGAAAAGCCAAAGGGAAATAGCTACGCCTCATATCTAGAAGGCAACAGTCCACTGCCTTAATAATGTAAACACTGAATAGTAAACAAAATTTTTATGTAATCATACTGAGACAATAGTGTTAAGGCAAGAGTATGAGTATAAGTAGAATATAGGAGAACACAATCCTTATCTTTCATAATAGAAGTAAACAGATAATGTCTACAATAGAAAAGTCAAACAGAAATATAGGGGTAAATGGCAAAGACAATAGCCTTTGGGGAAAAGAAACGAGGGTAGTAATGGACATAACTGAAAAATACTATTTTTCTGTTATAAACATTTCCAATTTTTAAGCCTTGTAAATGTATTTCATTCTTACAGAGAAAAATTAATAGTTGTAATATTTTCTTCCTGGCAGTGAGAGGATTGTGGATTCCGAGGATGCACATTCCATTTTGGAAACCATTTTATACAAGACAAAGAAAATCTTACTTCAATAGCAAGGCTTCCTAGAAGCTCTGCAAGTGAGGAGGGAGTCACAGAAAAAAATGTAGAATTCATAGAGAATGCTCTGGCCTTCTCAAATTATCCATTAATGACATTTCATGTAGAACCCAGTAGTCTGCCCAGACCGTCAATTCTAGGAATCTGGAAGCCCCGTTTCCTTTCCCTGTGCAAAGCAGAGATTCTGGTTTCATGATATTCATAAATACTCCCCCTGGAGCACTAGTTAAAAATGTTGACTCTGTAGTCTGCACGACTCCATGGGTTGTGTTTTTAGTGGAAAGTGTGGTATTGACATCCAGGAATCTGTATTTTCACAATTGTCACAGGTGATTTAATGTCATTGATGCCCAGATCCTTAGAAAGATCATCGGGCTGGCCCGTTGGCTCAGTAGTTGAGTGTCGACCTATGAACCAGGAGGTTACAGTTAGATTCCCAGGCAGGGCACATGCCTGATTTTGGGCTCAGTCCCCAGTGTGGGGCATGCAGGAGGCTACTGATCAATGATTCTCTGTCATCATTGATTTTTTTTTCTCTCTCTCTACCTTTCCTTTCCTTTCCTTTCTAAAATCAGTAAAAATATATTTTAAAAAAAATCACCGGTGTGTTCTTCCTAAGGGCAGGGTCTGACAAACTTTTTTTGTAAAGGGCCATATAGTTAATATTTTAGGCTCTATGAACCATACAGTCTCTATTGCAAATACTCGTCTCCATTATTGTATGTAGTGTGAAAACAGCAATAGACAATATGTAAATAAATGAATGTGGCTATGTGCCAATAAAAATGTAATTGTGGAAACTGAAATTTTGATTTTATACCATTTTTATATGTTACTAAATCCTCTTCTTTTGATTACTTCCATTTAAAAATGTAAAAATCATTCTTAATTGCAGGGTCTTGCAAAAATAAGTAGGCCTGATTTGACCCTGGACAGTAGTTTGCTGACCCTTGCTTCAGGGCATTGCACAACTACTGAATAAGCAGCGACCCCTAGAGGAGTGCATGGGGAGAAGGACGCTCCAGAAACCAGAGTTAGAAGAGATCTGTGATTTGACATAAATCAGCCAAAGAAACTGAGCAAAATTGGTGCAGCAATTTAGAAGACTTGAACTCTTCCTCCTTTAAATTATCTTTATGCCCCTCTTCTCTCCTGCTCCCTCGTTTGTAAACTATTTCTCAGTTATGTATGTTTGGTCTGCGTATTTTATTGGGAGCTCCAAAGATACAGTAAGGAAAACCCCCACGCCTAGAAAGGTGATCCTAATATAGATCACAGGATTTAGGAACCAGAGCACCCATTCTGCACAGAGGATCAGCATGAGTCAGACCGCTCTAGGCTCCATCCATAGGATTTCCTTTGTGTGATATAATTGCTAATGTAACAGTCAAGTACCTTAGGAGATCCCCTTTGGCTAGTCCTGAGAGTTTCACTCTCTAATAGTTTTGTTCAGATGGAGCTGACCCCCCTACTCTAATGCAATGACTCACCATTAGCTGGTCCATCTCCAGCACTCAGCTGGAGGCAGTCACAATACAAAGTCAAGGGGAGTAGTTGGGGAGTGAACAGCAAGGCTTAAATTTAGGGGTAAAACCCTTAAGAATAAATTTAGCCTTTCCTTCAAAGGGCAACATTTTAAAATTCCACATATTGCAGGGGCCAACGTTTCTCTTTGATCTTGTGGATTTTTGAGCATATGAGTCTGAGAGCAGAATACTTGATATTATGGTATAGATTTTTCATTATTTTCCTACTTAAAAGGAGTGGGCAGATCATAACTGACATGTTTGAGTTGCTGCCACAGAATATGTTGCAGAATTCCTATCAGAATTTTTAAATCTGGCAATCAGGAGCCTGGCTTCTAATAAAATTTTCCGTATTATTTTTTCAAATGCAAGGGCAAATAAGTTGAAGGAGGAGCAAGAAGTTGATGCAAGAACTCTATCTTGTAAACTATATCTTGCAACTTTGCATGGCTGATTGGTGGGATCCTAGCAATAATGCATAATGAGAATTTGATTTGTGAATTAGGAAACTCAGATTTCAGATTTTGATCATTTGAGAAAATGTTTTGCAGAAAGAAGAGATTAGAGACCTATGAGCCATTTCTTACTTCACTTACTCCATGCAGTCCTAAAATTTGGGGGTGGGGGATGGGTGGGAGGAGAGATTAACCAAATAACTTATACGTATATATGCATAATCCATGAACACAGACAATAGTGCAGTGAAGGCCTGGGGAGAAGATGCAGGGTGGAGTGGGTCCATGGAGAACAAAAAGAGGACATCTATAATACATTCAACAATAAAGATAAAAAATTTTTAAAGAATATCTAAAAAAAGCAGTTGTCAAATATATGACGTTCATTAATAAACAATTGTTTTAGGATTCTTCATACATCACTCAATTTTCTTTTCCATATTAAAAGGATATATCTGAGGCCTCTTTATTCTATAAATTAATTTCAAAAATGTTTATCTATGTGTTTCTTCATAGATATTTTTGGCTATGTCTGCTTATTCACAAATATCTAAGTAACTAGAGGACCAGTGCACGAAATTCATGCAGGGGGGGGAAGGTGGGGGGTTCCTCAGCTCAGCCTGCACCCTCTCCAATCCAGGACTCCTCAGGGGATGTCCAACATCTGGTTTAGGCCCATTCCTGAGGATGGGGTCTAAACCGGCAATTGGACAACCCTCTGACAATCCAGGACCACTGGCTCCTAAATACTCACCTGCCTGCCTACCTGATTGCCCCTACTAACCCCCCTGCCAACCTGATCACCCCTAACCGCCTCTGCCTGCCGGCCTGGTCACCCCCAACTGCCCCCCTCACAAACCTGGTCGCCCCCAACTGCCCCCCCCCCACCAGCCTGGTTGCCCCTTACTACCCCCCTGCCAGCATGGTGGCCCCTCTGCCCCCCTCTGCTGGCCTGGTTTCCCCCAACTGCCCCCCCTGATGGCCTGGTCGCCCCCAACTGATCCCCCCTGCTGTCTTGGTCGCCCCTCACTGCCTCCCTGCCGGCCTGGTTGCCCCACACAGCCTGCTGTTCAGTCATTTGGTATTCCCTCACTAATCCCCCCCTCTCCCCACTGGCCTGGTCACCCCACACAGCCTGCTACTCAGTCATTTGGTCATCCCTCACTAATCCCCCTGCCAGCCTTGTCGCCCTACTCAGCCTGGTCGGTTGTCCATTCGGTCATCCATTCAGTTGCAATGGCCCCCGGCTCTTTAGAGAGAGAGAGAGAGAGAGAGAGACTAGAGGCCCGGTGCACGAAATTCGTACACTGGGGTGGGGCGCTGTCCTTCATCCCAGCCTGCACCCTCTCCAATCTGGGACCCTTGGGGGATGTCTGACATCCCTCTCACAATCCTGGACTGCTGGCTCCTAACCACTCCCCTGCCTGCCTGTCTGATTGCCCCTAACTGCTTCTGCCTGCCAGCCTGATCAACCCCTAACCACTCCCCTGCTGGCCTGATGGCCCCCAACTGCCCTCCCCTGCTGGCCTGATCTCACTCCCAACTGCCCTCCCCTGCCGGCCTGATGGCCCCCAACTGCCCTCCCCTGCCAGCCCGATGGCCCCCCAACTGCCCTTCTCTGCCAGCCTGATCTCACTCCCAACTGTCCTTCCCTGCCGGCCTGATCACCCCTAACTGCCCTCCTCTGCCAGCCAATTTGGTTCTGATTGGTCAGTTTCTATGCCAGTCAGTGTCTCTGGGTCTATCAACGGGGCCTGATCAGAAAGGCGGGGCTGATCAGCAGCCCTGATAGAGGCCTGGAGAGAAATGGACGTGCAGCTGCTGACCAGGCCTAGAGCTAAAGAGAGAGGCAAATGCTGATCAACAGCTGCCACAAGCAGCTACGGATCAGACCCTGCTTCCGTCTTTAAGCCTCTCTCTGAGCCTGATTCGCAGCCCCCTCAGCAGTCAGTGCTGGGTCCTGGCGCCGACTGCAGGACTGACTTCCAGTTGATCAAGCCTCCTGGTTGTTGCGGATGTGATGTACCCAAGGTTTTTATGTATATTAGGATTAGTGAAAAATATCTTACCATTAGTCTTGAAAAATATGTTCATTTCCATTGGTATATGTTATATATAGTGCTATACTTACAACCAGAAAGCATTTTTTTCTTCCCTCATGTTTTGAGGAAACTCTATATTCACCTCAAGTAATGCTGGTACAACTCCAGACAAAAAGCACTCAAGCTCCTTCTGGCTCTATTTTAAAAGAGATCATTTTGACAGTTCTAATTGTGGCACACAAAAATGCCAGTCATGCAGCTGAACTTCCATTTCAAAGACTATCCTTCAGGACTGGATTTATTAAATATTAAGTATGAGCATTAAGAATATCATACATTTTACATAGAATACTTTGGTCCTAACATGATTTCCTCACTGAAATCTCTGCTCAGCCCATTCCCTGGCCACTGTCTAACTTGAACTGTGGACTAGGCAAGGCATTTTCCTATAAAAATCAGCAAGTTAACTGGAGCAACCTCTCGGCAGGAAGGCGCTGTCAACATATATTACAATCCTTTTTCTGAGTTATATTCAGATGATGATAAAGTGAAGTAGGTTAAGAAAGAGAAATTAATTTTCTTTATAAGAATCATCTAATGAAGCTTTTATTCACTTCTGACAGGGATTCACCACATGTTGAGAGCAACATCCTGGGCTCAAGAGGAAAAATCAGATTCCATTCTTCATTCAAAAAAAGAAGTGGATGTGACATGATTTCTAAAGTGGTAAATTAAGGAATTAGTGACTAGATCACAAGAATTGAGACAAATATTTTAATCAAACAAGTATATTTAAAATATTACTGTTGTATGCTTCCTTATAAAGATCCAGACAGGATTAGAGGATTTACTAAAGCCTACTGAAGCCTACTTCTGTGATTAAAAGTATTCTTTTTTTCTGGCAGACATTTAAACTACAAAAAGAGAATTAACTGAACAGTCAGGTTGTACAATTGGCTTTTTTCCTTTAAGAACATGTTTTTAGGAACAAGTATTTATTTGAAAATATCCTAACACTATCAAGTTTTCCTATTTAGAAACCAAAATATAGGAAAATCCAAGTAGCTAGATTTTTTTTTTTTACTTACTAAAGACAATACCTGACACCTACTAGGTGATAAACTTATATTTATTTAATGAATAATAAATAAAAAGGATTAGAATATGAAAAAAGTTAAGGTCTACATAGTTTTTTTTCCCATCCTCTTCCTTTTAACCTTGTCTTTATAGTATTTAAAATGCCTGGTGCTGCCCTGGCTGGTGTGGCTCAGTTGGTTAGAGCATCATCCCGTGCACCAAAAAGTTGCCAGTTCAATTCCTGGCCAGGACACCTACCTAGAATGTGAGTTCAATCCCCGGTGGGGCCACATATGGGAGGAAATTGATTGATGTTTTTATCATACATCGATATTTCTCTCTCTCCTCATCCTCTCTCTAAAATCAGTAAAACATATCCTCAGATGAGCTTTAAAAAAAAAGTTCCTGGTACTTCTTATAAAATGCAAGCAGTTGGGTCTTGCTTCACCCATCATCACTAATCATCAGGGAAATGAAAATCAAAACCACAAGATATTACCTCACACCTATCAAAATGGCTATCAAGAAGAAAAGAGATAAGTATTGTCAAGGATGTTCAGAAAAGGGAACCCTTATACGCTGTACGTGGAATTGTAAAATGGAACAGCCATTAAGAAAAACAGCATGGCAGTTCCTCAAAAAAAATTCAAAACTGAAATACCATATGAGCCAGCAATCCCACTCCTGTGCATATATTTGGAAAAAAAAAAATGAAATCAGAATCTGGAAGAGATATCTGCACCGGCATGTTAATTGCAGGATTATTCACAATAGCCAAGATATGGAAACAACCTACATGTCCTTTAATTGATGTAATAAAGAAAATGTGGTAAATGTATACAATGGAATATTATTCAGCCATAAATGAGAAGTACTAGTAAATCCTGCCATTTGCACCAACATAAATGAATCCGAAGGGCATTTATGCTAAGTGAGCCAGAAAAAGAAAGACAACTTATATGTGGAATCTAAAAAAAAAAAAAAAAAAGCCAATGTCAAAGAAACAAAATAGCTTGGTGGTTGCCAGGGATAGGAGTAGGGGGAAATAGGATGATATAGATCAAAGGGCACAAATTATCAGTTACAAGAAGAGTTTCTACCAGTCCTCCCTGGGCCAACGAAAGAGGCAAAAATAAACAATGTGTAAAAGGGCAGGCTCTTCAATAAATGATGCTGGGAAAACTGAAGAGCCAAACAAAAAAGAATAAAACTGGACCACTATATTACACCATATACAAAAATTAACTCAAATGGATTAAAGACTTGAATGTAAGACCTGAGACTATAAAAATCCTAGAAGAAAACATAGGCAGTAAGCTTTTTGACATCAGTCTTGACAATATTTTTTTTAATCTGACAGCAAAAGCAAAATAAACAAGTAGGACTACATCAAACTAAGACATTTGTGCACAGCAAAGAAAACCATCAACAGAATGAAAGGTAACCTACTGAACGGGGAAAACATCTACAAAGCATATATCTTATTAGAAGCTAATATCCAAAATATATAGAGAATTCATATAACTCCATAGCAAAATTAAACAACAATCTGATTTAAAAATGGGTAGAGCATCTGAATAGACATTTTCCCAAAGAAGACATACAAATGGCCAACAGGTACATGAGAAGATCCTCAACATCTCCAACCATCAGAGAAATTCAAATCAAAATCACCATAAGCCCTAGCTGGTTTGGCTCAGTGGACAGAGCATTGGCCTGCAGACTGAAGGGTCCCGCCTGGTCAAGGGCATATACCCGGGTTGTGGGCTCGATCCCCAGTAGGGGGCATGCAGGAGGCAATCAATCAATGATTCCTATCATTGATGTTTCCATCTCTCTCTCTCCCTCTCCCTTCCTCTCTAGAAATCAATAAAAACAATATTTTTTTAAAAAAATGTTCCACTTTAAAAACAAAACAAAACACCCTAAGATACACCTCACACCTGTCAGAATGGCTATTATTTAAAAGACAAGAAATAAGTGTTGGTGAGGAAAAGGGAATACTTGTGCACTCTTGGTGGAATGAAATTGGTGCAGCCACTGTGGAAAACAGTATAGAGGTTCCTCAAAGAATTAAAAGTAGAACTACCATAGGATCCAGCAATTCCACTTCTGGGTATTTATCTGAAGAAAATGAAAACAATAACTCAAAAAGATATATGCACCCCCATGTTTATCGGAGCATTATTTACAATAGCCAACATATGGAAACAACTTAAGTGCCCATCAATAGATAGATAAAGATTATATATATATATATATATATATATATATATATATATATATATATATATATACACACATACATACATATATATATATATCCAAATGGAATATTAATCAGCCATGAAAAGAAAAAAATCTTGCCATTTGTGACATGGATAAACCTTGAGGGCATTATGGTAAATCAGATAAAGACAAATTCCATATGACATCATTTATATGTGGAATCAAAAAAAAAAAGTTAATAGATACAGAGAATAGTAGTTGCCACAGATGAAGGTTTTTTTTTTTGGGGGGGGGGCCTAGGGGCAAATGGGTGAAGAGGATCAAAAGGTAAAAACGTCCAGTTAGAACATAAATAAGTCATGGGGATATAATGTACAGTTTGATGATTATCTATATATATAAAAGCCTAATATGCAGAGTGTCCCCTTGGGAATTTGATCGCTCGCTATGACATGCGCTGATCACCAGGGGGTGGCATGGAACAAAGGAAGGCCCTGGCTGGCAGGCCGCAGCTGGGGAAGGGAGGCCCCAGCCAGCAGCCGGCAGCCAGGGGAGGAAAGCCTCGGCTGGCAGCTGGCAGCTGGCAGCCTGCAGCTGCTAGGGATCTTACCCGTGCATGAATTTCATGCACTGGGCCTCTAGTAGTTAATAATACTGTACTGAATATTTCAAAGCTGCGAAGAAAGTAAACCTTAGGCCCAGCCGCATGGCTCAATAGTTGAGCATCAACCTGTGACCCAGGTGTTCACAGTTCAATTCCCAGTCAGGGCACATGCCCAGACTGCAGGCTTAACCCCAGTGTGGGGCATACAGGAGGCAACTGATTGATGATCCTCTCTCATCATTGATGTTTCTAACTCTCTCTCCCTCTCCCTTCCTCTCTTAAATCAATTAAAATATATTAAAAAAAAAAAAAAAAAGCAAACCTTAGAAGTTCTCATCACAAGAAAAAACTATGTGTGGTGATGAATGTTAACAAGATGTATTGTAGTGACCATTTTACAATATACAAATATCAAATCATTATATTATATACCTAAAACTAATATTTTATGTCAATTATACCGTGATAAAAAAATGTATGGGCATTAATAGAACATTTAATCACATTAACTGAGTTCAATTCCTAAAAATACTTAGTTTCCTTACTTTTTATACTGTTTTATGAAATAAATTCAATCTAAACTACTTGATTATCATTTTTGTTACTTATTTTAAACTATAAAGTCCATGTATACTACTGCAAATTGATGGAGGTATCTATTATAGGTCTACACCTAATCTTATCTAGTAAGAGTAATATGCAAATTAACCGTCACTTCACGATAAAGATGGCGGCACCCACCGCCAGTAAGGAGGGAATATGCAAACTGACTCGACAAAGATGGCAGTGCCAGCCGGAGCCACAAAGCCGGCCAGAAAGCGGGAGAGCGGGTGGGAAGGCTTGGCGTCCTGGGTCACCCCAGCGAGAGCGGGCAGCATGAGCAGCCGCCCCACCAGAGTCCTCCAGTCCCACCCCGGCCTCGGAGGCGATGGGCAAGGACGGGAGTGGGATAGGGATGCTACATCCAGTTTGGGCGCTGCAGCAGGGCGCTGTGTGCAGATGGAGTGCCCAGCCCACATAGGGGCGTGGGCGGTGGGGAATGGGGAGCCCCTATTTGGGGAATGGTCGCACAAAGAGGAGCAGTGTGGCCGCACACAGCTCGCCCACCTCTTCTGGAGGAATTCCAAGGAGAGGTGGGGAATGGCAGGTTTCAGCTGCACCTGCCACCTAAGGGCAGCGCCGCTTTCACTCACTTGCTCACGTGCTGCAGGCTCGCTCCTTCCAGGACATGGATTGGCGGCACCAGGGCGGGAGCACGGCCATCAGTTCCAGGTTAGAGGGCCACTGCCTCTCGCTCCAGGACAGGCGGGACGATTCACATAGGAAACTAGGGTGACGCCCCCTTAAAGGCCCAACTCCCTGAAAACCAGACTCGCCCAAAAAAGATAAGCTCTTTGCTACTGTCACCTTTAAGCATCATTCACACATTAGACACTTTATCCCTACCATTAGAACATTATAAAATAGATGTGTGCTTTTCTTAAACTTCATTTTCCAGATAAGGAGAGGTAGACTCAGGGTCTAAATCCACAACTGTCTGGGTGGAGAGCTTCTGTTCAGCTCTGAAGGCTGGGAAAGTGGTAATGGATGACTATCCCAAAAATACTAGATCAGTGGTTCTCAACCTTCTGGCCCTTTAAATACAGTTCCTCATGTTGAGACCTAACCATAAAATTATTTTTGTTGCTACTTCATAACTGTAATGTTGCTACTGTTATGAATCGTAATGTAAATATCTGATATGCAGGATGGTCTTAGGCGACCCCTGTGAAAGGGTCATTTGACCGCCAAAGGGGTCACGACCCACAGGTTGAGAACTGCTGTACTAGATGGTGAAAGGAGGAGCTGGAAATGAGACAAAGTCATATGTGTGCATCTTCAAAGTAAAGAGGATGCCGCTCCAGTCGAGGCACTTTCTAGGAGACCTTGACAATTGGCAAGCTGCCATTCTGAAGCAAGCAAAGGTGAGGAAGAAGTACAGGTAATGCAGAATAGAAACTGCAGTTTGGTCAGATCAAGGACTTTGACCTAGCAATGTAATGCTATCAGAGTTGGGACGTTCTGGGATTCTCAGAACTTTGCAATTGATTTCTATTGTTTGCTTCAAGAAATTTCAAGCAAATGCCCTGAGATTTTATATTTCTATAATAATAAAAGCGTAATATGCTAATTAGACTGGACAACCTTCTGGACGAAGCCAGGGCTGCGAGGGCAGCCCCTCCCGGGTGCCAGAGGGAAGCCAGTGTTGGCAGCTGGGGGAAGGAAGGCCTACTCTTGCACGATAGGCCTTCCCTGCCGGCCTGATACATCTGTACATTTGAATGTGTATATTATCTATACTAATAAAAGCCTTGGGGGCGATCAGGCCAGCAGGGGAGGGCAGTTGGGGGCAATCAGGCCGTCAAGGGAGCAGTTAGGTGTCAATCAGGCCGGCAGGGGAGCAGTTAGGGGGCGATCAGGCTGGCGGGCAAAAGCGGTTAGGGGCAATCAGGCAGGCAGGCAGGTGAGTGGTTAGGAGCCAGTGGTCCTGGATTGTGAGAGGGATGTCCGACTGCCGGTTTAGGCCCGATCCCACAGGGGCAGTCGCACATCCACCGAGGGGTCCCAGATTGAAGAGGGTGCAGACTGGGCTTAGGGACACCCCCCGCCCCGTGCATGAATTTTGTGCAATGGACCACTAGTTATCTATAAAACAGTAATGGAAACATTACTGTCCCAATCAGGCACAGGGATTTCCTTCCATTTAAAAAAAGTACTTCTAACCCAGCTTAACTAATCCCATTTCAATTAAGGACTTGAAAAAAATATATTAGAGGCACATTTTTAAAAGCAAATACAGTATGAAATCTTGCTTTTTACTGAGTCATGTAATTTTGCTTGTTTATTTGCTTTCATGGCTATTTGATTTACGCCCTTCTTCTGGACACCTTTAGTATGCAACCCTCATTCTTTAAACAACCAAAAAACCACACAGACTTAAGTTGTATGAAAACTTAAGCTGCTACTGTCAGCTGAAGTCACCATAAATAGCACCATAAGAAAATTTGTGCTAAATTTTAACACTGTTCATTAACAGTTCCATCTTCCTGAGTTTGCGTTTGTTCTTTGGCATCGGCTTAGGATATAATCCATTTTTCAGAAGGTGTTCCTTGCTGAGGCGAATTTGAGCACCATGCTGAAGCTGGAAAGAGCATAAAGCTTGAAGAGGGCGAAGCAAAGTCTGTTAAGATAAAAAAAGAAAAAAAAAAAACTAAAAATGTGTCTGTGACAAGTTATGACATTCTATCTAGATTTTTCCTTCAGAAACAAGCATTATTACCTTAATTATCATTACTATTAGCACTTAACTATGAAGAGCAACAAGTATTCTAATAAATATATGGGATTTCTAAATAAGTAATTTATTTAAATTCATACCTTACATATCACTAAGTAACTCCAGTAAAAAGACACAAATTGATTTTCCATATAGGTGATAAAGCTTAGATTTAGTTTTATACATTAAGATATTCAAACACCACAAAAGTGTTGCCATTATGATAATTTAATCTGTAACAGACAGACAACAAGAGACCTTTAGTTAATAAATATAAATTGATTCATTTTCAATAACAGAAAGATACAAGCTTCCTGCTATCTAATAACAATTAGCTGATGGCAGTGATGGGTAAGTGGTTGACTAATGCAGACTAGTACATGGACCACATGCCAGTCAGACACCAGGTTTTGGTGCATTCAAAATAATTCTAAGTGTATACATACCAGCCCAATTTAAATACCTACAGGGCAGCCATTTAACAGATGCATATGAACTGGGTGGATCCATAGGATAACAAAGAGTGGTAGAGGTTGTAAACAACTGGAGCATATACCGTTCCTAAAATTATGCAAATTTTTAAAAATTTTAAGTAAAAACACTATACTAGTGCTTTATACCATAGAGATTTCAGTTTTAATCATATTTTGAGTCATATTCTTTCCTTAAGCCTAAGATCCCTGATAATATTAGAATATTATCTAATTCTTTTAAATAATAATAGCAACACTTGATTGAGCAGTTAAAAAGAAGGCACAAAAAAAACCTCAGATTAAATGATAAAAATTTTAAAATATTCATGTGAAAAATTATTCCCCCACATATACAACACAAGCGGTAGAAAGGGCTTCTTAACAGCTTTAATGTGCAATGAACTCTTACAAATTTTAGCAGTCACTAGTAGTTGCTTCTTCATATCCATTCTTTTCTTCCTTATTAAGCCTTTTGTACACCATAAGCGTCTATAGATGCTTTAAAAAATCATTTTTCATGAGAATTTTCAACTGAAAATATTCAAGAACACCCAAATTGTGAGTAATATGTTTATTTTTATAATATTCATTGCAAATTGATATTTAATTAAATTCAAAATATCGTGGCGTGGTTTCTGTTTTGGACGCATGGCAGTTAACTGGTTAAAAAAATCAAAAATTGTATTCAAGGTGGCAATGTGTCCAGCTAGTGATATGACACTGGGTAATGACACAGTCTATCCAATAAGATATAAGTGTAAGTCTTTGGGTGGGGCTCCCAGGGATTCTCTTTAAAACAGGACAGACCTAGCAGACAGAGGCTTTTGCTCTTTCTTCTGGACTGGAACATGATTGTTAGAGATGGAATAACCACCTTGTGACTGCAGGGCAAGAAACATGAAGATTAAACCAAAAATATATATGATAATGAACAGAAAAGCAGGAAAAAAACCTGGGTCTCTGATGCATCACCAGCCCTGGACTGCTCACCTCAGCATTTCTTATTTACAGGAGAAAAGAAATTGCTATATGGTTCAACCACTGCAGTAAGTGCTCTGTTACATAAGACAAATATCCTGGAAAAGCTCTGCATGACACTGTTGTAGAAAGACCCTTAGATATGTGTGTGTGTGTGTGTGTGTGTGTGTGTGTAGATAGATAGATATAGATATATAGAGAGATATAGATAGATGGATAGATAGATAGATAGATATTATATATATAAAACCCTAATATGCAAATAGACCAAATGACAGAACAACCAAACAAGCGGTTGCTATGACATGCAATGACCACCAGGGGGCACGCACGGAACATGGTGGGTGTCTGCAGCAGGTGGCAGAGCATGGAACGTGGCAGGTGTCGGCCGCAGCAGGATGGTGGAGCAGGTGAGCAGGGGCGCCAGACTAAGGTGGAGTTCCAGTCGCTGTCATCAGGGTGAGCCTCTGGTGGTTACTGAAAAGTCTTTGCTCCCATGCGCCGTGGTCTCGCCCGGCACTCACACATGCTGCCGGTGCTGGCCCCGCTGTTGGCATTTGGCACCAGCCCTGATCACTCGGTGCCATCACAGGTACGAGTGGTGGTTGCCGGCCCTGATCACCCCTGAGGGCTTCTCTACCTCCCCCGGCTCCTGAGGGGTAATTAGGGCAGCAGCCACTGCTTGCAACCACTAATGACATGAGCCCCGCTCGCACCTGCTGCTGGCGCTGGCCCCAATCACTCCGTGCTGTCAGCGGGTGCGAGTGGGGCTGGCACCGTCAGCTTGTGTGAGTGGCAGTGGCGGGAGCGGGGCTGCCGGTAGAGAGGGGACCAGGGGCCGTGGCGGGAGGGGCTGGGCAGGGGTACGGAGGATGGGCCGAGACCTGCCCCTGTGCCTACCACAGCCTAGTGGCCCACTGTTCCTTTCAAGGTGCACGAATTCATGCACTGGGCCCCTAGTCTTCAAACAAGACAGGAAATTTGAAGATGACTATATATTACTTTACAGAGTTAGCACAGTGGATTGATTGGATTTTGTATCACTGTACTTAGGAAACATATCTAGGACTATGTACAGACTGAGACAATTAAAGGTTCTATTGCAACTTTATGGAATTTATTAAATTCTGCATAGACAAGAGAATACTATATTCCTCTGGTTAAGAGCCTCTAACTTTTACCTCCTAAACATATGCCACCTCTGGGCAGAAGCTTTAAAAGCAGTATATGATTGACCACCTCCCTTTATTCCTTCCTTGAAGAAAATGGAATGACATGTCTAGATAGTGCCTCCATCAGCCTGGTTCCCTAAGCGACTACAATGAGCAGAGATCGCCTGGCAATCCCAATGGACAGGCAGTGTGAGAGAGATATACACCATTGTTGTATTATGCCATTTTTAATATTGGACTTTGAAGTTACTGGAGCCTAATCCAGCCTGTTTTTTAATTGAATTTATTGGGGTGACATTAAATAATAAAATTATATGTTTCAGGTATAAAATTTGATAGTACATCATCTACATAATTTATTGTGTGTTCACCATCCCAAGTCAAATCTCCTTCCATCACCATTTATCCCCCTTATCTTCTTTTACCTCCCCCACTCCTACCCTTCCCTTTTTGTAATCACCATGTTATTGTATCTATGAGGTGTTGTTTTTTGTGGGGGCTTTTTTCTTAATCCCTTGGCCTTTTTCACCCAGCCCTGAAACCTCCCTCCCCTCTAACAATTATCAGTCTGTTCTCTATCTATGAGTCTGCTTCTATTTTGTTAGTTTATTTTGTTCATTAGATTCCACATGAGTGAAATCATATGATACTTGTCTTTCTCTGACTGGCTTATTTCACTTAGCACAATGCTCTCCAGGTCCATTTATGCTGTTGAAAAGGTAAGATTTCCTTCTTTTCTACAGCTGCGTAGTATTCCATTGTATAAATGTGCCACAGCTTTTTTATCCACTCATCTACTGATGGACACTTGGGCTGCTTTCGAATGTTGGCTATTGTAAATAATGTTGCAATAGACATAGGGGTGCATATATTATTTCGAATCAGTGTTTCAGATTTCTTCAGATATAACATTATATTCATTATACCTGAGGCACTCTGAAGCTTTATGAGAGATGGACCAGATATCAGGAACAAAGAAAATCTTCTATTTTATAAAATAAACAAGATAGTTCCTAAAAAGGTTACTTGGGGGAAAATCAGTGTTTTGTAAATCCTTTTGTCTATAGGTACAAAGTGAGTTTTCAAGGGACCATTATTACCAACTGCTGGTGCTGAGTGTAGCTAAGGCACTTAGGCTACAGCACAAAGCTTGGCCACATCTGGTTATAAAAGTTCCTAAGGTCAAACTTCATAAGCAGAGAGGGCGCTATGATAAAAAAGATTCCCAAGCTCAAGATTTCCAAGGTATGAAAACCCTGGTAAATATTATTGCAGCTGATGATAATCACCAATTTTCAGTTCAAAATTTTTGTCAATCCTATCAGAGGGACGAGGAAGGGCAAAAGGATTATTTTGAGTGCCTGATGTCAGGCAATTACACTTTATCCCATTCAATTCTCACAACACTATGAGGTAATTAATTTTCTTATATTACAGATAAGAAAATAAGCATTAAGAGATTACATGAATTGCCCACTGGCAAAAAATAATGATGATAAATGATGAAGTTTTAATTCAAACCTGCTTCAAAGCTCCTATCATGCTAGACTTCCAAGTGTTTGAAAAACTACTCAAGAAGAAAGGATGAGGATAAATCAACAGACTAAGAAGGCTATTATTTTGAGGAGCCCTACCTCTATAGAATGAAGCAGGCTGAAAAATTACTACTCTCCCCCATCATGTTAAGGTTCTATAATGATGCCATTAATTAAAGGTTATGAGTGGGGGGAAGGGTTGGCAAAGGAAAAAGAGAAAACACCTTTATGTTTCTCAGAAGAATGTACCAATTTTTTTATGATAGCTAGATCTGAACAGGCTGGACTTGGGGTGCCCCCACTAAGCAAGCTACGTTTTTGCCACCTGCAGTAATAAACAACTTGGGATGTTTCATTTTGCATTTCTTCTGCTCATACTTTAACCAACCATTTCATTAGTACCTCCCAGATCACACATCTGATTGTCAAACATCCTTTTCCTACTGAAAAAGCAAAGAGAATGAGACTATTACTTTGGGATTTTACTTTCAATTTTCTTCATAGATAACAATAACAAAAACTGAAGAGATGAAGGATCATGTCATCATTCTATATCTTATACTTTGCCTGTTATTAGATATTATACTCAGAACATAAGATAGGTTTCCTGCTATCATAGTACATTAATTAATACCAGAATAAGCTATTTTATAAAACCGGGAAAGGGGGCAGCAGTAGCAGCATTTAGTAGTAGTACTAATATAAACCCCATCCTGAACCCCAGCCCTATTATTTTACAACTATTATTATTAAACCACCATCACTATCAACATTAAAGCTTCTGTTTGGGATTGCAGTGAAGATCAAATTTCAATTGTGAGAGTAAGAGACATACCTCCATAGAGGATTCTTTTTAGAACCCAAAAGAAGGAGAAGTAAGTAAGTTTGTTTTTTCATTGTCCTCAGCCAAAGATATGTTTCTATTGATTTTATAGAAAGGGAAGAGGTAGAGAGAAAAAGAAAGGATATATATATATATATGTATGTATACACACACACACACACACACACACACACACACACACACACACACACAAAGGGAAAGAGAGAAACATAAATGTGAGAGAAAAATATCATCAATTGACCAGGGATCGAACCAACCTATGTGCCCTGACCTAGAATAAAACCCACAACCTTTTGGTATACAAGAAGATGCTCTGACCAACTGAGCCAGCTGGTTAGGGCAAGGAAATAAGTTCTACATCTATACACAAAGTATATTATATTTTCCCTTCAAGATTTGAACTTTTAATGGATCCTTGGTCTAATGGTGGCTGATCCAACCAACTAAGCCACACTGGCCAAGGCCACAAACTTCTATCACAGATACATTCTACTTGTCACTTGAGCTACAAACTTAACCAACTATGTATTTCTAACTTTTCTAGATAAAATCGAATCAAAATCCTATTTTCAAAAACTATATAATCTTTCAAAGACAGACCTACCTCTTGTATGTAATTATTTTTCTCTAAGATGGAAAGAGCAACAGCTGCACACTCCAGTGTAGACAGGCACCTATTAGTTGGTTGCGCCCGAATTACATACTGACTAGAAATGCTAGTTTTTAACTGCACCTGAAACCAAAAAAAGAACAGAATGTAATTTTTGTTTTAAATTTAAAACTATAAAGTCTGTGTTTTAAATACTAATTAGATTTCCTTCTAAATTGCCAGTTTAGAAATATTAAGTATATCAATATTTTCTATACACATATCCTCATATTAGTTATTTTCAAATAGTATAAGAGGATACCAGAATACATATATACAAATTCCTACAAATCAAAAATAAGTAGACTAATAGCCCCCTCTCAATAGGCAAAAGAGTGAATAGATACTTCACAAAGAAGAGATAAGAATGGCAAATAGGTATGTGTAAAAGGGCTCAGCATGATTTAATGTAAATTAAGATCACAATGATATAACATTTCATACTCACCAGAACAGTTAAAATCAAAAAGACTAACAGCACCAGGACCAGGGGAGGATATGGAGCAAATGAAACTCTCTAACACTGTAGTGGCACTGAAAATGGTGTAATCACTTTGGAGAATTTATTTCATGATTTATCCTCCCATTATTTCTTAATATAAACTGATAGGTGTATGTCCATATGGGTGTGAATGTATATAAATATAGACACACACACACATACACATATGTATGTATGTGTCCTCTCTTTTTAGATAAAAGGTGACATACTATACATATTTTATCCATGAAGATAATATTTTAACTGAGACCTAATGACTGAGACAGAATCAGATATAAAAAAGCAATAAAAATTTGAATGTCAACACATTTGGCCTTTAGATTCCTATTGTAATTAAATGAACAAATAATTTTATACTCACAAAGCCATATTCCTAGCCCACACTCTGATCAGAATCACATTTAAACATGTGTGGATAGATGAGAATTCCAGCTTTTACTCATAAATTATGTAAGCATGGGGATTGAAGGTAGTGGTGTCTAAGTATTAATACAAAGCAACTTATTAAAATCAGGTGTTCTCTCTTATTTTCTTTTTTAAAAATATATTTTTAATGATTTCAGAGAGGAAGGGAGAAGGAGAGATAGAAACATTAATGATGAGAGAGAATAATTGATCGGCTGCCTCCTGCACATCCCACACTACGGATCGAGCCCGCAACTTGGACATATGCCCTGACCAGGAATCCTGGTTCATAGGCTGACGGTCAAACCACTGAGCCACGTGGGCTGGGCTCTCTTATTTTCTAATCTCTCTAAAGTCCCATGAGTCTCTCATTCCTTTACACCACTAAAACCCATCCATGGCATCTCGTCCCTCAATCCTTTCCCTCCTTTGTTTCTCATGCAGGCCCCCCCATAATATAGTTCTATTAGAATTGCTTTTTGTTCAAAGAATTTTCTTCTAGAACTTGTTTCCTTTCTTTCTTCAGAAAGAGGAAGAGAGGAGAAGAGGAGGAAAGAAAGGAAGAGAGGAAGGGGAGGAGAGGGGGAGAGAAAGAAAGGGCGGGAGGGAGGAAGCACAGTGGGTATCATCAAGATTCACTACATAATGTATTTGGTTTTATGATACATCCTTTAAAGCATATTTGACTAATAATGTTTTAGATATGATCATAGTAAGATTATTCTACATTTCTACCAATAGCAAAATAAAAATTAGATGCAGGGAAGCAAAGAGATGGAGGAAAAAATTGAAAAACATGTACAGTGATGAAAGAAAGCCTATGATTAAATAACTGTAAGAATAATTCATGATGTTGATTAATTGTAATTACTAATAGCTTTAATATTTCATCAGGTCAACTAGCAGAACAGAGTACAGACAACTAGTTTTTCAACACTCAATTTCAAGTTACCACTGAAAAAATTATAATAGACAGCTGATTATAACCAAATCTTTGTGAAACATGCAAAATTCACAGTAAGTTTTGTTTATTGGAATGAATTTGATTTTTAAAAGACATTTCTCATTTCAGGGAGGTGTTTTAATTTTTACTGTGACCCACATGGCTATATGAAAACTCAGAATTTGAAATTTATCATGTGTTACACTTCAGAATATCCTACACACATCATCTCTCCGGGAATTATCCAGTAACTGGATATATTAAAAGAGTATATAACTAAGATCTGTCATATTACTGATATACACTAGAGGCCCAATGCATGAAATTCATGCAAGGGGCTGGGCCCTCGCAGCCACGGCTTCTTCCAGAAGGCCATCCAGACGGTTGTCCTGCTGTTCGGTCTAATTAGCATATTAGCTCTTTATTAAATAGGATGTTATTAGAGTATGCTAATATGACATTCTCCAAGCTCTTCCTTTTTGTGCTATTTCACCTTCATCAGATATTTAATTCAATGAGTAGATAAGTGCAAAAAGAAACACTGTGGATCCATCTTTTTGAGAAGTCACAGACATCATAACAAATAATTGGTCAAAAATTGTCTTATCTTCTTAAGTAAATGTATAAGAAAATTCAAGGCAAAGTTATTCAAAGAAAAAAATTAACATATAACAACATGGAATATAGAAAGAGGACTTATTGAAGACCAGGATTATTATATCAAACCTGACAATAATTAATCAATCTCAGTCAAGTCATTCAGTTTCTCAGTTCCTCCTCACCTATAAAAATCAGACCACTGGCCTCCGCTATAGTCACAGCTGGTCCTTGCAGCAGAATCAGCCCGTGGGTCAATGGCTCCCAGTGACCTGCCAACAGCAATCAAGGTTCAACTACAATGGGGGGGGGGCGCACCTAGAGCACCCAGCTCAAGTGACTGGGTAGGCTGTGACCCTACAGGACACCTACTACAGAAGGTTACTCTACCAAGTCCAGAAGTCCAGGAGACATAGCATCTCTATCTAATACATAGAAACAAACACAGGGAAGCAGTCAAAATGAGGAGACCAAAAAACAGGTCCCAAATGAAAGAACAGGACAAATCTCCAGAAAAGGAACTAAATGAAATAGAGACCCTGACTGAATTACATGTATATTCTTTCCATCTTCATTGTGCAGCAAAGTAAAAAAAAATTGCATATAGGCATACATGCAAACATAATATTTATCTATTATTTAAAGAACAATAATCAGCCAAATTTTGAGCCTGAATTTACTATCTTATCAGCCTAACAAAATAACAAGGATATAAATAGCTGCTGATTGAAGAATACATCTTTAAACTCAAATGTACAATAACCATTCTGTATGAGAGCTGAAAAGGTAGTAAAGAGAAATATAACATGCATTATATTCTGTGGTTTTGTGGAATTTAATTTTATTGATAACTGTCCATTTAAGTATAAGTCAACATATTGAGATGTTAGATAATACTTATATTTGTTCTGTTAATTACTTTCTTAGACTATTTAAGAGAGCTAGTGAAATCCAAAAAGTGAACTGGTATTTTTTAAATGAATCCATTCAAAAACAACATAAAGTCCTGTGTAATCACCATTAATGATACAATATGTTCTACTCAGAAAGATGGTAAAATTCTGTCAACTTTGTAGAATGGAAAACATGCATAAATGTTTTTTGATAAATGAATGTTTTTAATGACACATTTAAAGTTGAATAATTATCACCCCCCAAAATGATGATGCACTGATAACTGCAATGAAGAATAAAAAGAATATGGGAAAAGTATATGAAATGGAGAATTCTTATCAAATGGCAGAGATTTCTTTTCTATTCAGGAGGAAATATATTCTGCTTTCAAATTAAAAGTTAATTTTCCCAAAGCTTATTCATCTTTGCAAGTGATTTAAATGAAAATTCTATTAAATCAAAATCAAAATTAAATATTCTATTAAATATAATCAAAACCAGTGACATGTTAATTCCACACTTCTTTGTGGAAAGGCATTAATTACAATAAAAGTACCACTATTATAATATAAAATATTTAACCAATTGTGGTTTATTATTATATTGTTTTTCACCAGCTGCTTAATGAAAGCTTCTCCTGTAGTTTTAACTTACTATTATCTTATTAAGACTCTCATCATTTCTTTAACCCATGTAAAAGCTGTTTGTGTGTGTTTAATTTATTGGTAATATCTCTAGAACCTAATTTCATCTATATTAATTAGTTCTCTTTCTACTAAACAAGGTCAACATTCTAAGCCAGAGAGAGACACAACCAACCACACAAAATCTTTGCAACTATTAGCATGAATTTTATCATTTTTTAAAATTGATTTTTCACTTACAGCTTATATAGCACAGAATTTATTTTTAAACTAAAGGCCCAGCGCACAATTAAATCGTGCAGGTAGGGTCCCTAGGCCTAGCCTCCTGCGATCAGGGCCATTTTCTGCCCACTCGCCAGTGCCCAAACCAAATGCCGGCTCCACCACTGGGCTGTCAGGACGTTGGGATCATTAGCTCATCCCCACTGCTCTGGGGCTCAGGCCTGCAGGAAAGCGGGCGCTGGAGACTTCACCTCCATGCACATGCCCTGGGCCCGCTGCTGATGGAACGCTCTGCCTGCTCCGGCCGCTCACACGGGTGCCACCACCACCGCTGTGCCGCTGCCACTGCTGCTGGGACTTGAGGCGCTGATGGAGGCTGCATGGCGCACCGCGACCTACCCGCCCCGGCATGAGCTGCCCTGAGCGGGCAGCCCATTCCATCAGCGGCTGGCCCAGTGCACGCGCATGGAGGTGAAGTTGCCGGCGCCCGCTTTCCCGCATGCCTGAGCCCCCAAGCAGCCGAGGATGAGCTGGTGATCCCAATGGCCTGACAGCCAGCCCAGTCCTCCCGCCACCCACCCCGATTACCCCACTCACCATTACTGATCCACCGAGCCTGTGGGTCAGGGGTGGGGCATGGGACCAAGAGGTCAGCAGCTCAGCCTGCTTGCCAGTAACCAGTCTCGCCTCACCCCTGCTCACAGGCGGGGGTGGGGTGTAGGGACCGAGAAGTGGTCAATGCCACTTCATGGCAACTGGTCGTTTGGTCGTTCCGGTCATTAGAAACACTGGCTTTTTATATATATAAAATATAGATAACGTTCTCTCCAATGATAGTATTTAATTAAGTCACCATCATTTCTAGCCTGAATCTTTGCAGAGGCCTATCTGAATAATCTTGCTTCTGCTTAAGTCTTCTTATACCATTCTTGTTGTGTCACCTAAGTGATCCTTTAATAAACAAGTGTGCCTTTGAAATCTAACAAATAAATAATAAATAGGCAGTGTTTGGAGCAAGAGGCATAAAACTCTGGGCTTCACTAAGAGGAAACATACAGGACTTTGCAAGGATGGATTACAGGTTTCTAAATGTTGAGGGAAGCACAGTGTTTTACCGAGAAAGTAACCTGATATTTTCTCCTAATGTTCAATGGAATATATGGAATTAAAGGTTTTATAGGGCTGCATCATTATATTTTATCATAAAGAAAAAACTGAAGTCATAATAAAATATTCTATAACACAAACTCTCTGTACTTTCCAGTCAATTTTGCTGTGAACCTAAAACTGCTCTTTAAAATAACAACAAAAAACTGATCACATTATCACTCAGATTAAAATCCTTAGCTTGCCACTAAGCTACATCCTTAACATGGTCTATAAATCTTCTACCTTATCCAGACTGCTCTCTCCATACTTCCATCACTACACACCAGCCAGACTATGTATGAAATTTTCTTTACCCTTCTATTTGCTAACTACTACTTATCCTTTAGTTTTCAAATACTAGAGAGGTCTTTGTGAGCCCCAACTTCAACCAAATCCCCATTTTAAGCACCCTTATAAAATTTACTTTAATTTGTAATTATATACTGATCTAACTGGCTGTTTATTTCCCATGATGTAAGCTCCATTAAGACATGGACTGTTTTATTCACCACTGTATTCTGGTGTCAAGAACAGTGCTCAACACCCAGTGGCTGGTGTTCAATAAATAGTGGTTAAGTTAATGAACACTGATCACAGCCATTATAAAACAAACTATACCTATGAATTTAAACCCAGAAACACTTAAATTGGGGATAGGGGGTGACTTTACTGGGGAAGCAGATGTAAAAATGAGAAGTGGACAAAGGATCTGTATAAAGGGGTTAGGGATTAGTGTCTGAATTTAAGCTTATGAAGCTGATAAAATATTACTTTAGTCGATTATCAATTTTTACATTAAAAGGCTGGAATTGAAAAATACATACTAGTCATAATTTACGTCTTTTGGGGGATGTTAGTAAGTTTATATAGCAGGGAGAGCCCACTTATGGCACACAAATCCTACAAGAACTAGAAATTTAGCCAAAAATAGTACATCTGCATTTAAGCTGAGGCATCTATAAAAAGCACTTAGACTTTATGAATCAAATATGAACTCTTCTTAATTATAAAATATGTAGTGCTTATCCTATCCTTTCCTAAGAATATTAAAATGATTACTTTCTTTTATTCTAGCAATTCTAACATTGTTCTCTATGATGCAAAATTTGAAAATCTTATATCTAAATATTTTCAGCAATTTCTCTAGGGATACAGGAAAAAATCAACTAGAGCAAAACTCAGCATGTTATTGAAATCTACATCAAGAACATAAATAAGTTATCTTTTCCAGACATTATGCTTTAATTCAAAGTGACATTTTCAGAGCACTCACTTAAAGAAAAAAATTATAAAGGGAATAAATGTCATGAAATGTTTTAAACTGTACAGTCATATAAAGAAAGTAAATGTCACAAAAACTTTTTCAACTGGTCCATTTGTCTAGTCATATATACATACACACACACACACACACACACACACACACACACATATACATACACACATTTTTATTTTACCATAAAAATAGAGATACCAAAAAGTTTCTAAATTGTCAACCCAAGAAATACAAATAAAGTTAATATCATGGAAGGTAGTGTTTCACGATCAATTATATCATTCATGTTTCTAAAACATTTAACATTCTATGTAAAGTTAGAATTTTTTTAAGGATTTTAAAATAATCAGAGACTGTTTTAATAACCACAGAATTTATATTTTGTTCTTTAAAATTAAAATGTTTTATCATTTTTACTCTAACTTTTCATAATATATTTATATTTAGCTATAGGTTCTAAAAAATCTAAAAATGTGAAGTGTCACAAAGACATAGGACACTTGCTACACAACTTATAAAATAAACTCTAACTTAAAGTGAGTAGTTTTGGAATTGTTTAATAATATTGCATAGGAGAGGATAATTAAGTACTATCTCTGTAACAATATAGTATATATTCGTTATCTTTTGATCACTCAAAGGTCAACTTTGGTTTTAAATTCACCTATATATTATACCAGTGGAGAATTTGCTGACCCAAATTTGGACTTACTAAAATTCTGATGAAAGATAAAGAGGCTTATCTGGAAGTCTGAAATGAGAGTAAATACTGTGCCTAATGATTTACAAAAACAAATATCCTTAGCATTAAGTCTGACATGATAGCTTAATAAGATAGTGTATAACACAAGGTTACCATCTTTACTAGCAAAATAATTGAAAAATTTTACATTTGCGCTTTTACTTCCTATATTCATCAGTGTCTTTTCTAGATATAATGTTAATTATAAAATATCTAAAAAATACAGAAATGCATAATATAAAAAGTCAAGTGCCCTGTAATGTCACCACCCAGAGACAATGACTATTTACTAGTGGTATTTATTCTTCCAATACTTTAGTTTTTAATATGTAATTATAAAAATATTTATGTATACAAAATAAAATGTATAATATTTGAGTTATGAAGTATAAGACTAAAACTGACATCCCTGGATCTTCTAACTATTTAAGAAACAGAATATAACCAAAATGATTGACATCTCAGGCCACACACCCCCTCTCCCCCCACAATGCTCTCTACACATACAAATATAAATAGATAAATATATAGATAGATCCATACATCCAATTTCACTTAAGAATGTCCTTAGAGCCCTAACCGGTTTGGCTCAGTGGATAGAGCACCGGCCTGTGGACTGAAGGGTCCCAGGGTCGATTACGATCAAGGGCATGTACCTTGGTTACAGGCACATCCCCAGTAGGAGGTGTGCAGGAGGCAGCTGATCGATGTTTCTAACTCTCTATCCCTCTCCCTTCCTCTCTGTAAAAAAAATCAATAAAACATATATTTTTTTAAAAATGTCCTTAGTAAAACAGTAAAAGTTCTCCTGATAAACTTGACCTCTAAAATAACCACTTAATATGTTCCATTTTAGAACAATCAGGCACACAAGTTATAAATCTAAAAACTATTCAATTGTCACTTGCCTTTTAAAAAAAATCCCTCCCACTTAAAATTATTTGTGTAACATCAGACAAGGTATTTAAACTTCCTGAGACTTAGTCTCCTTATATGAAAATATGTGACAGAATCAGCACCCTTACAGTTATAAAATGTTACTATTCTTTAAAAAATAATAATTATCAAAAGTACCAAGCCAAACTGTTTCTACAAAGACAGCATAATAGTAATAACAAAATTATGTATAAACTAGAGGTCCGGTGCACGAATGCGTGCACGGATGGGGTCCGGCTGGTCAGTCTAATTTGCAAGACCCCAGTCAGAAAAGTAAAAAGGGTTAAAGACAGTATTATTTCAGCTATATTACAGTTGTATTGAAATTATAAGGTTTAAAAAGCTGAAATGTTTCTCTGAAGTATTTTTTACAACTGCATGTGGATCTACAATTATTCTAAAATCAAAAGAAATGTACGCTTGAAACTTATGTAATTTTATTAACCAATATCACCCCAATAAATTTAATTAAAAATAAATAGAATGTGTAATAACATTCGATCTTCTAAACGTTTGTGTCAGAATATAAGGATGGAGCCTAATAAAGTTGATCCAAGAGCATATTAAAGTGAGTCACAGAGATTTCCAGTTAATTTGAGTCTTGTTAACTGATACTCAGTTTAGCCATGTGCTTGGATCATGTTTTGACAGTCTAGGGAGCCTAAGGGTTATGAATTAAGACTGTGTTCACACCTAAGTGTACAGATCTATACTTTCACAGCACATATTGTTTAATGTGTTTACCCAGCCACAGGAGATGGTTTCCTGCACATATCCAGATCAATATACTACTCTAGCTTATGTATATAAAAGATTGGGCCCGAGAGGAATGGCTAAACCTCTAGACATTTTAATGTGACTCTTACTGACTTGACATTACCATCTGCAACTGTGCACATCCTAGCAATAATTTTTGAAGTCTGGACTGTATTGCTGATTAGCTATGTGGACTTTTGGCTGCTTCCCTTAGATCAGTGGTGGGCAAACCGCGGCTCGCGAGCCACATGCAGCTCTTTGGCCCCTTGAGTGTGGCTCTTCCACAAAATACCATGTGCGGGCGCGCACATACAGTGCGAAGTTGACTTAAAACTTTAAGTAAAGTTTATTAAGTTAATTTTAGGGAACGTTGTGGAGTGAAAGAAAATGTAGTGTCAAGGATTGAGAAAGGTATGTTGAGATGGTTTGGACATATAGAGAGGATGAGCGAAAGGAGATAGACGGAACAAGTATACAAGATGAGTGTGGATGGGAGAGTTGGAAGGGGTCGATCTCAGCGAACGTACCTCAATCAGATTGAGGACATTTTTAGCAAAGGCCAGCTTAGGAGTACCCTAATTAAGTTAATAACAATGTACCTATCTATATAGTTTAAGTTTAAAAAATTTGGCTCTCAAAAGAAATTTCAATCGTACTGTTGATATTTGGCTCTATTGACTAATGAGTTTGCTGACCACTGCCTTAGATTATTTTTAGTACTTTACTGAGGTAAAACTGATATAAAATAAACTGCACAGAATTAAAGTACACATGTGTATGTATCTGTGAAACCAACACCACAATCAAGATAAACATAACCATCACTCTGTAACCCTGTAATCTCTTCTCATCCCTCCCTCTCTCCCCACCCAATCTCATCCAGGCAATGATCTTGTTTATGACAGTATAGATTAATCTGAATTTCCTAGAATTTTATGTAAATGGAATCATACAGTTATCTGGCTTCTTTCACTCAGCGTAATTATTTTTGGATTCATTTGTGTTGTAGTGTGTATCAAGAGTTCATTGCTTTTTACTGCTCAGTAGTTTTCCATTATATGGATATACCACACATTTTTAATCTATACACCTGTTGACAGACATTTTGGTTGTTCCTAGTTTGGTGCTATTACAAGTTTAACGGCTATAAACATTCATGTATAAGTTTTTGTATGGACATTAACCTTCATTTCCCTTGGGTAAATACCAAGTCATGGAATGGCTGGATCCCATGTCAGATGTATGTTTAACTTTAAGAAACTGACAAACTATTTTCCAAGGTGACTGTATCATTGTACATTGCCCCTAGGAGTGTACGAGCATTTCAGTCACTCTAGCAGTGGTTCTCAACCTTCTGGCCCTTTAAATACAGTTCCTCATGTTGAGACCCAACCATAAAATTATTTTCGTTGCTACTTCATAACTGTAATGTTGCTACTGTTATAAATCGTAATGTAAATATCTGATATGCAGGATGGTCTTAGGTGACCCCTGTGAAAAGGTCGTTTGACCGCCAAAGGGGCCGCGACCCACAGGTTGAGAACCGCTGTTCTAGAGCTTTGCCAATACATGGTGTGGATAGTCTTTTTTAATTTTATCCATTCCAATAGGTGTGTAACAGTATCGCACTGTGGTTTTATTTTCATTTCTCTAATAATTGTAAGCACCTTTTCACCTACAAATAACAAGAAAAATCCACCTTATAGAAAGATGAGTAAACAAAAAAGGAAACCAGCACAGGATCCTACATAGCTATTACCAGAAAATTAAGGAGAAGAATAAACAGGAAAAACAAATGTCAAGGGAAGAATAATTTAACATCAAGCAATAAATTACAGTATATCCAGAAACAAAATACAAGGCAGCTAAAAATGAATGAGGGAGCTGTGTATATACAGATACAGAACAGGCCCTAAAATGCATTGTTAAATGAAATGCCAAGTGTCTATGCTATCTGCAAGGACTAAAGCAGGGCTGGCTCGTTGTTTCAGAGATTTTACATGGTGGAAGTACACTCCAATCTGGTAAAGAGACAAGGATGAGAGTAAAAGGATCAGAGATAGGGGTTTATATTCATTGCCACTCATAGATTTAATCTCTTGATTTTAAAAATGGTGGGAAGATATCCTGCAGATAGCATAGATACTTGTTAAATGAAACGAGCAAGGTATCTACCATATATCTAAGGGGGAATATATATACATATTTAGTTGCATATAAATAAAATAAATCTGAAAAAATAGACAAAAATCTTAATATATTGGTCACCTCTTTGTACATGGGGCATAGAGGTAGGAGGAAAACTTTCCACTACATACTCTCATCTTTTGAATTTTCAGCCACATGAACATATTACTTTTATAAAGTATTACGTTCCAAAAAATAAATACTAATTATAGTCTTTTCAACTATTATTTAATTATTGTGATGCAAGAAAGTGATTAAATCATTGCTTTCTGAGATGTACCCTTTAGAAAATATAATTCAGGAAAATATGAAGAACTTCACTCAGCTTTGTATTAAAATTTAAGATACTCTAGCTTCAGAAATATATATTTCATTCTGTTACTCTTTGGTAATAATGTGATGCAAAGTATAATCTATTAACTAAGAAAAAGCTAAAATAAATAGGCAAGTCCCAGTCCAGTTACCCAACAAAAATAAATACTGTTATACACATTATCAATAAATAATACTTGGTAGATGCTCACTATAAGCCAGGAGCTATGCTAAATGCTTTGCAATATATTATCTCATTTAAACCTCACAAGCACCTATTAAGTAAATGCTGTCATTATTTCCATTTTCCCAATGAGAAATCTAAGAGCAGAAATGTAACTTGCCATGTCAAACAGCCAGAAAGTTGTAGAGACAGGTATAAAGCCAGCAGTCTCACATCAGGATCTGAGCTCGGACACATTTTGCCATACACCCTGTCATGCACATTTCATTACACCAAGTACACTAAAGTTCTAAGCAGACAATCTTCTACATACTTCTCAGTAATTCACATTTCATACTAGTAAACTTACAGTTCTTAGACTTTGAATTAATTCATTTAAATTTCTACATAGCATTGAAACCTGGTGGACCTTACTTTTAGACAGAATGCTATCCCTAAGAATATAAATTAAAGCAAGTCGCCCAAGTATAAAATCCTGATTTCACAAACTTTCAATTTCACAAGCTAATTACGTGAATTACTCTTTAATTCAGAAGTCAAATAAATACATAGGTAAAAAAATATTTTAAATACATGTACAGCTCACGATTAAGCAGATAAAAATAGAGCAAAATATGTAAAGGGCTAAATATGAAATTTTACAGGGTGAAAAATTCTTACATATTTATATAACAACTAGAGCCCTGGCCACTGGCAGATGACCCAACCCCGCTGCTGCCGCTGCTTGCCATCTGTGCAGTGCTGCCCGCCCCCTCCACCGCCCCTGCCACCGGTTGCCTCCCTCTGCAGGCAACAGGCGTGGGGTGCGATCACTTGGCTGGCCTGGGCCTCCCTCTGCGGGGCAATCGATTGCAGAGCCCCCACATTGATTGAACCACAGAAGGTGGCCTGGGCCTCCCTCTGCCAGGCAATCATGGGGTGATAGCGGGGGCCCCTGACCAATCGCATCGCATCCGTCTTGGCTGGCCTGGCGCCAGTGCGTGTCATAGCATGGTCATCCGGAAGGTTGTCCAGTTGTTCTGCTGTTCGGTCATTCTGCTGTTTGGTTGTTCGGTCTATTTGCATATTATGCTTTTATTATTATAGATTTTACCAATAATGAAATTTCATCAGCAACCTCTAGATGCAATAAAACATTTTAAAATATGTATTCTTTCTTCTGATTTTTCCATTTCTATTAAGACGCTTTCCAAACTTATACAAAAATCCTAAATTTTAAAATTATTTTCATTATTAGTAAGGTATTGGAAGGTCAAGAATTTTCAGCCATCTCTTCCCACGCCACAATCCTTTGTAAACAGAGGCAATTTTACCCACCATGCCCTATAACTGAGACAAACAATCATGACAGTTGCCAAACTACACCAAGCATGCCTGCTATGCAAATAACCCTTCTTTCTCTGAAATAACTATGTCCACTGATCTGAATTAATGTATTACTTCTCCAGGATTACCTCTGCCAACTGACAGCTCTTATAAGAAAGTTTATAGAGTGCCCTAACTGGTTTGGCTCAGTGGATAGAGCATCGGCCTGCGGACTGAAAGGTCCCAGGTTCGATTCCGGTCAACGGCATGTACCTTGGTTGCAGGCAAATCCCCAGTTGGGGGTGTGCAGGAGGCAGCTGATTGATGTTTCTCTCTCATTGATATTTCTAACTCTCTATCCCTCTCCCTTCCTCTCTGTAAAAAAATCAATAAAATATATTTTTTTAAAAAAGAAAGTTTATAGAGTATATACTGCCACTCACAGTATGTATGTACTCCCAACTGTGGCAATGCAAAATAGTTCTGAATAATTTGCTCTTCTGAAAGAATGCAAGCAATTAGAGACAAAGGCCATCAGTATCATAATATGACTCACTAGAAATTACAGTAATTAATACATACAAACACAAATTCATTTTGTTAGCAGATGCTTGCACATATGACTACAACCCAGTAGGATCCATTGGATCAGGTATTAATCCTATATAATAAAAGCCTAATATGCAAATTGTCCAACCTGGAGTTCCACCACTCACTATGATGCATGCTGACCACCAGGGGGCGGCACGGAACATGGCAGGCGTTGGCGACAAGGCGCTGGCAGCAGTTGGCAGTGGAGGTGCTGCCGGCCTGATGGGCCCTGAAGAGAATGGGACTGTGGTGTGATGGTGCAGCAGGTAAGCGTGCAGCGCCAGGCCAAGGAGGGTGCGAGCAGGGGCCCCATCATCCCACTGATCACCCCGCAGACAGCGACCAGCAGTGGCGGCAGGAGGCGGGGCCGCCACCTAGCTCCCAGGCGCTGAGGGAGCTGGAAGAGGGGCCCAGCCTGATCAATCGCCCACAGGTGGGATGGTGGAGCAGATGAGGGGGCAGCGCCAAGATGGGGTGCCAGGCTGGGGGCACGAGCTGGGGCCCAATTCCTGCAGGCCACCCCGAGGGACCCCACCTGTGCATGAATTCCTGCACAGGTCCTCTAGTATTTAATAAATAGTATGCATTATAAATCTGCCCTATCAGGTGGCTCAGTTTGTTGGAACATCGTCCCGTACACCAAAAGGTGGCTGGTTCGATTTCTGGTCAGGGCCTATACCTAGGTTGCTGGTTTGATCTGAGGCATATATGGGAGGCCACTGATCAATGTTTTTTTCTCTCTCTCCTTCTCTCTCTCTCTAAAAATCAATTTTAAAAAACATATTCTCAGTTGAGGATTTAAAAAAAATGTATTATAAGCCTTTCTCAGAGTTGAAGTGACCAGGACAACCAAGAAATTACTAGTGATTGAATTAAAGACCAAACTGCCCTAACTCAAACTTCTCTTAACCTCAAGCATCCAGAAAATGCCCACAAACTTTTATACAATAATCTAGCTCAATTATCTCTAGTGAGAATATATTTCAACCTATATATGTAACACTAAATTTTCTAATAGATACATTTTAAAAGTAAAACAAAAAAGGTGAAATTAACTTTAATATATCTTATTTAACACAAGAGTCAAAATAGAAAATTATTTTATAACTATTATTAAAATAATAACTATTATTATAAAATCTATAATAATAAAAGTGCAATATGCTAATTAGACCAGACACCCTTCCGGACGGCCTGTCGGACAAAGCCGGGGTTGCTAGAGAACCCCAGGTCCCGAGTGCCAGAAGGAAGCCGGTGCCGGCAGCCAGGGGAAGGAAGGCCTACTCTTGCATAATTTTTGTGCATCAGGCCTCTAGTTATTTTATAATAGTATAAAAATTATTGAGATTTTATATTCTTTTCTTAAAACTAAGTCTTTGAAAGCCATTGTGTATTTTATATATACAGAACATATATTTAGTTGGCTAAATTTTAATCATAAATACTTAATCGGCATTTAGATTTTATCAATAAGAGTTTAAAAGTAGTTCACACATCTAAGTTGTTCCAACATATTTCAAACTTTTCCAATCATACATTCATATACCATATAAATATATCCCTTCAATATATACATTCACATTGAATAAATTGGTTCATCTTTTTAAAATCACTGATTTAACTCAGAAGCAAAAGCTTACCACTTTAAAATCCATGACTGTGTAGTAAGTAAATTCACTAAACCTTATGTCAACTCAGTTTCACTAATGTCAAATTCAAAGGGTTACTTCATAAATTGAAAATAATTTCAAATTTATCAATGTCAACAAAGGAATCCTCAAGTTTTTCTTACAATTTCCTTTCCTTGAGCTTCAAATTCACCTGCATAAACTACAATAATGGTGAAAAAACTTTAATCACAATGCCATTTTTTGTTGTTGTTTTTGTTTGTTGAACATTTGGTAAACATTTTAACTTGGAGTTAACAATACATATTTTTTTTGTACAATTCTTCTACTATGCAACCAACAAGAATTAGCATATAACAATTGATTAAGTTCACTGTCCTCTATTTCTTTCAATTGTTCCACCATTAGCCAGTGATAATTCATAGCATTTGCACATATACACATAATTATTTTTAACAACTGAATACATGATTACTTTTCAGAGATACTACTTTAGAAAACTAAGGTACAAATATATTCAATATATAATAAATGATTAAATGAAGCAATAAATAAAATATTTCTAACGTGAAAATTCTAAAAAATCTGAATTTTTATCCTATCATAGCTGGGATACTATTCACATGAAATAAATGATTTTTTTTCATATTTAGCTGAAATTCTTTGAAGGATTTGAAAGAATTAAAAAATATCTATACCCTGTGTTCAATTTTTTAGGTTACAAACTGACAACTTTTCTTCCTACATTTGAGCTTACCCAAAATATTTTTCCCAAATTATTAATTGGGCTGTATCTCTTTTTATCACGTGACATATAAAGCTAAATAAAATAATCTGCAATTTTTCCTAATTTGAATTAGCTAATCTTTGATATCATAGGGAAAATCTTATAGTCCAGGGGTGGGCAACCCCTGGCCATGCGTACCAAACATGGCACGCCAGTAACTTTTGCTGGCACGCGAAACCCTTTTATAATCTTCCATTTACAATTGTGAATCTTTGTTCTCAGTGATGAATTTTGCTAAGTCTCGTAATAGGAGTAGCCTGACGGATGAAAGTAGTAGCTCGTGCATATCTCTGAAGGTCACGAAATATAAACCTGATGTAAAATCTCTGTCATCAGTGATGCAGCAGCAAAAGTCCCACTGATAATAACAAACGGAGTCATAAAGTTTTCTGTTGGACTATCAGTGTACATGTATTCATTAAAAAATAAATGTATTTTTCATCATCATATACTGTGTTTGTCGCTCGAATGAATTTTATTATTTCTTCAGGGTTCTTCACATACATACACCTTAAGAGATATCAAGTAGGCGTAACATGTTCTCAAAAAATTACGGTTGGCACACAGAAGAATTTTAAGTCAGAGATTTTGCTGGTTTTGGCATGCACTCACAAAAAGGTTGCCCACCCCTGTTATAGTCTATGAGCAATTGTAGGGTAGCTAAATTGAAAATCTTTCAACTTTTGTAAAATATCTTTTTCTAACAAAATTTCCACAATAGAAATAATTTCTTTTACCATCTCACCATCTAAAAATGACTTACATACGCCCATATAAGCTTTTAAAAACCTAAGAAATATATTTAATCCACAGGCAGCAAAATCTCAGACATATGCCGAAGCAGTATCTTCACCAATGCAGCTCCTAGGGCAATGGAAACTAAAGAGAAAATAAACAAATGTAACTACATCAAAATAAAAAGCTTTTGCACAGCAAAGGAAACCATCAACAAAACAACAAGAAAGCCCACTGCATGGGAGAACATATCTGCCAATGTTATAACCAATAAGGGTTTAATCTCCAACATTTACAGGGAACTCATACAACTTAACAAAAGGAAGATAAACAACCCAATCAAAAAATGGACAACGTACCTAAATAGATAATTTCAGAAAGAGGACATAAGGGAGGCCAAGAGACATATGAAAACATTCTCAAAGTCACTAACCATCCAAGAGATGCAAATCAAAATGACAATGAGGAACCATCTCACACATGCCAGAATGACTATCATCAACAAATCAACAAACGACAAGTGCTTGTGAGGATGCGGAGAAAAAGGAACCCTCGTGCACTGCTGGTGGGAATGCAGACTGGTGCAGCCACTGTGGAGAACTCTATGCAGTTTCCTCAAAAAACTAAAAATGGAACTCCCATTTGACCCAGTAATCCCACTTCTAGGAATATATCCTAAGAAATCAGAAACACCAATCAGAAAGGATATATGCACCCCTATGTTCATAGCAGCACAATTTACCATAGTTAAGATTTGGAAACAGCCTAAGTGCCCATCAGCAGATGAGTGGATTAAAGAACCGTGATATAGCTACACAATGGAATACTACGCTGCTGTAAAAAAGAAGGAATTCTTACCATTTGCAACAGCATGGATGGAACTGGAGAGCATTATGCTAAGCAAAATAAGGCAGTCAGAGAAAGATAAATATCACATGATCTCATTCATTTGTGGAATATAATGAACAATATAAACTGATGAACAAAAACAGATCCAGAGACAGAGAAGCATCAATCAGACCATCAAACCTCAGGGGGAAGGAAGGGGAGGGTGGGGGTAGGGAGAGATCAACTAAAGGACTTGTATGCATGCATATAAACCTAACCAATGGACACAGACACCAGGGGGGTGAGGGCATGAATAGGGTGGGTAGGAGGACAATAAGGGGATAAGGACACATATGCAATACCTTAATAAATAAAAATAATAATAAAATAAAATGTACTGCAAATAATAAGTTAGGTCTCTGGTCAATATACAAAATTGAATTGTATTTCTATTATTTAGCCACAATTAGAAATTTAAATGAACAAAATATGCATCATTATAATAGCATCAAAAGTATGAAATACTCATAGATAGATTTAACCACTTTGTTGGAAAGGCTATTAAGAAAAAGGCACTCTCATACAGCACTGTCCCTTAAGCCATGCTGCCTGATTTCCAACTCATCACTCCACTAAAACACTATTACTAAAACCATCAATGAACATCATGTCACTAAAACTAATGGATGTTTCCGTCTTCATTTTAATTGATCTCACAGGAGCAGTCAACTCTGGTAACGCTCTCTTCTTTCTTTGTTCCCAAGACAGCAGACTCCCCTGGTTATCCTTCTACCTAGCTAGCTTCATGTTCTCTGTCTCCTTTGTGGTTCTCCCCTGGCTATTACATACTCAAGTTCTTCAAGGCCCAAACTTAAATACTCTTTTCTTTTTACTCTATATTTTACTACTAGATAACATCATCAACAGCCTCATTTAACTTACCACCTACCTGGAAATGACCCACAAATGTATACCTTAGACTCAACCATTCATGAAAATTATTACTTTAAAGACATTCTGAATTCTTTTTTTTTTTTAATCCTCACCCAAGGATATTTTTCCATTGATTTTTAGAAAGAGTGGAAGTGAGAGGGATAGACAAAGATAAATATCGATGTGAGAGAAACACATCGACTGGTTGCCTCCTGCACAAGCCCCAAGCAGGTCCCCAGCCTGGGAGGAGCCTGCAACCAAGGTACATGACCTTGACAGGATCAACCCCAGGACCTTTCAGTACTCAGGCAGACATGCCAAACTGGTTAGGGCAGAGTCTGAATTCTTAATTTCATTTTAATTTTGAAGACATATATGAGAAAATGGTAAGTGAAAAGAATCTAAATTTAATTAACAGTTTAGGATTATTCTAAGGAAGCATGGCAGTCCTTACTATGGTTTCAATTTCAATATATGCTAATGAGGAAGGTAAGTATAAGTAAGCCCATACTGTAGGACTGCCCAAAAAAGAAGCTGACCAACAACCAAACTACCATGTTGTTAGTGGTACTGAAAGGGTGATAAATAGCCAGAAGAACTCCAACTAGTAAGTGAAACAAGGCCAGAAGAGTCAGGTGGGTGGTACCATCATGATCCTATCTTTCGGACAAGATTCCAGCCAGTAGGTAGAGCTTTTGTGGTCCAATTTCTAAGGACAAGAACTAGGAAAGTATAGGTTTAAGGCAGAGTTTAGTCCTACTGGAGGAAATAAAATGTTAAATCAGAAATCAAGACTGAAATTCAGTCACCTAGACTGGGGACTCTAAATGAGGAAAAGCAGAGGGTAGCCTCACAGTGGCCATTCATGTTCAGGATTCATCCTGACTATCCAAACATCTAGCTTATAACATCGAATTTCCAAAACCTGAGGCAAGTGGAGTGGCCACTATCCTGCCTGCCATATATATAATGTATACTAAATTATTTTCTACCATGCAATATCCCACAGAGATGTCATTTATTGTTAGTATTGAAAAATAATTATTGAATATTAATAAATTAGGATTGAATAACATTCACATTGGAGTTCTAAAGGAACTCAAATATGAAAATATCAAACTACAAGCTAAAATATGTAATAGCCACTGAGAGAATTCAATAATTTTTCAGTTATTCCTAAAAGAAGGCTCCAGGGGGTCTGCAGGAACTATAAACCAGCGAGTAAACAAAAAACATTTCTCATCACAGGTTGGAAATTTTTCCATATTAAAAATAATTTCTAGTCATAAAATTTTATGCAAAGGGAATTCATGCTTCCATAGTTCTGGAGAACAAATGTTATGGTGCATCTCAGCCTATCATACTGCATGTAGATCAGATTTTTTTCATTTTCAAAATGAAAAATCTGGAAATGATTAAAGATAAAGACAACCAGAATAATCACTCTCTAAAACGGATACAATAAAAACATTAATTATCTTCTGAGAAAAATAAAAGCCAAGAGAAGATGTTACATGTTAATAAAATCATACAGGGTACGGATAACATGAACATAGAATTCTTCAGTAAGACAAAAAGAAATTCCTTAATAGTCGGAGAAGGTGGTCTGAGGAAAATAAGAGGAATTAACAAATTTATAAAATATGTGATAATATAGGGAATTCATTACTCCAATTATTCCAGCTAAGAATAAAAATATAAGCTTATTTCAGAAGTAGAAGATAAGTGAAGGAACAATCTATTTATCCAGGGTCATCTGACTTCTTCACTGGCATTTCAGGCCTCTAAAACAGGAGAGGCTACATTCTAAGCTACAATACAAGCTGAGCACAACCCTCCATCCCTCGCTGCCAACATGCCAGATATGTGCATAAAGTCCAGACCAAACCACCCAGTGACTGCTGTCAACACCAAATCAAACTGTGTCTGAGTAACAAAATCGTGAAATACAATAAATTGGTTGTTGTTTTCATACCAAGTTTTGTGCAAATTTGTTATGCAGTGTGTCAGAAGTCCCCAAGAACACCCACAAGCTCAGAGATTCACTAGGCCTCACAAAACTCAGCAAATAGTCAAATTTATGGCTAAAATTTCTTACAGCAAAATAATACAAAGCAGAATAAGCAAAAGAAACAGATATATGGCAGAGTCCAGAGGAAAACAATGTAAGCTTCTAAGAGTCCTCTCCCAGTGAAATTGCTTAAGATGCATGTAAATCCTAAAATGGCACTGAACTGTGACAACCTACGTGAAGTGTTGTCTACTGGGGAAGCTCATTGAAGACAGTGCCCACGGTCTTTGATGGAGGCTAGTCACTTAGGCACCCTCTGCCTGGCACATACCAAATTTCAGACTCCCAGAGAAAAGCAGGTACTCATTATATATCACCATAGGCCTGGTGCAGGAAATTCATACATGGGTGCAGTCCCTAGGCCTGGCCGGCAAAGTGTGAGCGTCTGGCATGGAAAGGCAGGTCCCAGCTGACCTCTGGGCCCTGGGCAGCACCTGGACCCCCAGGTCCCTGCGCGCCCCCCTCTGCCTGAGACATGACACCCGAGTCCCCATGTAGAGATGTGGTGAGTGCGGCCAGACGCCAAGGGCTGAGGCGCAGTGTGGGCCTCTGGGCCACCCAGCGGCACCACATGGAAGCAGGGTGGGCAGCGCGCTCTCTCTTGGCTGGCCTTGCAGATCGGCTCCTGTGTGAACCCACGGGAGCCCGACTGGCCCTGCAGTCGCAGCAGCTGCAGCCCAGCTCACTCGGGAGGCCATGCAAGTGCAGGGTGGGCTCCTTGCGGGCGCCCGGTGAGCATGGGGGTTTTCCCGACACACGAGCCCTGGTGTCCTGGGGAGGGTAGCAGGCAGAGAGCAAGCTCGATGGACACCCCGCATTCTCACTGCACCTCTGACCCCATTACCCCCACCTCCAGGTAGCCGATAAGAGGTCACAGCCCCCTGCCCAGGTGCCATGGGAGGTTGGCCACCACCCGCTGGTCATAGTGAGCGATCAAACTTCCAGTCTCCCAGTCGAATTCCTGGTCAAACAACCGCCAGAGGGGACAATTTGCATATTAGGCTGTAATTATATAGGATTGTTTGCACAAATAATTTAACCACAATGAACTACTCTTACCATTTAGGAAAAGTTTTATATCTGTGTAGGAAACTGTTTGCCATTCACACACACAGATGCCAGCCAAAGGCCATATTTCCAAGCATTCTTGTTTCTAAGGAGAGCCAACTCAAACCTCTATTAATTGCATTCTGCACATATAGCAAGAGGTAACTGAAACAACAGCCACACGTCATTGTCAAAAACAATGTATTAGGCTATACAAACCACTGGCTGGGACTGACCTAAATGGCATATTTTCTGTTCCTTGGAAAAAAATTAAGTTAAAGGTAGTTAAAAGGAATCAGTGTGTAAAATAAATCGTCCTAAATAATATTTACTTTTGAAATATGCATAATTGCAATCACAGAGTAAACTTAATATCTGAAAATTAATTCTTAATCCAGTCTTTTGTAATGGTACCTGTGAAATCTCCTAAAGGTTGGATAAGAATTACAGCACTTTAAAAGTAATAACCTATTGGTAAGTTGTTACCAGGCCAAAGCAAACTAATGTGCAATGTTATAATGAATCTGTAAGGAATCAGAAGGTAATATTTTAAATCTATAAAGCTTGTCACCAAACATTCTGGTTATCATGTAACCCTGTAGTCTGGGGGAAAATATTAACAAAATTAGTACTCTAGAATTTATCTAATTTTAATTACAAATTGGCATTAAAAACATTTAGTTTAAGGAGAAAAAGTCCACTTACATACTTGATCTAGAAATATTTACTCAAGTAGGGTCCCTAGGCCTGGCTGGCAATCAGGGCCAATCTGTGGGGCGACAGGCAGGGCGACTGTCCCACCTCCCCCGCTGGCACCCGCCTTGGCTGGCCTGGGACCCGTGGGCTGGGGGCAGCTCCTGTGTTGAGTGTCCGCCCCCTGGAGGTCAGTGCATGTCATAACAACTGGTCGTTCTGCTGGTCGTTCAGTCAGTTGCCATATTAGGCTTCTATTATATAGGATATGAGAGGCCCGTTGCACAAAGATTCGCACAATAGGCCTTCCTTCCCCTGGCTGCCGGCACCAGTTTTCCTCCGGCACCTGGGACCCAGGCCTTTGGTCCGGCCGCAGCAGCAAAGCTTGGCATCTCCGCTCCAGCTGCAGCAGAGAAGCCAAGCCTCTTCAGTCATCAGTCGACTTCAGTCGTCAGTCATCTTCAGTCTTCAGTCGTCTTCAGTCTTCGCTCCATGCCTGCATATGCAAATTAACTGCCATCTTTGTTGGGTTAATTTGCATACTCATCCTGATTGGCTGGTGGGCGTAGCAATGACACCAATTTGCATGTTTCTCTTTTATTAGTGTAGATACTAGAGGCCCAGTGCACAAAAATTTGTGCACTCGGGGGGGGGGGTGGAAGGGGGTTCCTCGGCCCAGCCTGTGCCCTCTCACAGTCTGGGACCCCTCGGGAGATAACGACCTGCTGGCTTAGGCCTGCTCCCGGGTGGCAGAGGGCAGGCCCAATCCCTAGATGCAGCCCCTGGTCGGGCTCAGAGCAGGGCCGATTGGGGAGTTCGGGCGCCGTCCCTGTCATGCACAGAGCAGGGTGGATCGGGAGGTTGCGATGCCATCCTCAGTCACACTCAGGGTAGGGCCGATTGGGGGATTGGGGCACCTCCCCCTGTCACACTCAAGGCAGGGTCGATGGGCAGGTTGCGGCGCCACCCCCTGTCACGCACAGAGCAGGGCCAATCAGGGGGTTGGGGAGCTCCCCCCTGTCACTCACAGAGCAGGTCCCATCAGGGGGGTTGGGGCTCCATACCCTGTCATGCACAGACCAGGGCCGATCAGGGGGTTGTGGAGCTCCCCCCTGTCACGCACAGAGCAGGGCCGATCAGGGGGCTGGGGAGCTCCCCCCTTGTCACTCACAGAGTAGGGCCGATAGGGGAATTGGGGCACCACACCCTGTCACACTCAGGGCAGGGCCGATGGGGAGGTTATGGCTCTACCCCGTCACACACAGAGCAGGGCCCGTGGGGGGAGGGGGCGTTGGGGCGCTGCACGCTGTCACACACAGAGCCACAGGGCAATCAGGGGGTTGGGGAGCTCCCCTCTATCAGGCACAGACCAGGGCTGATCAGGGGGGTGGGGAGCCTTCCCCTGTCACGAACAGAGCAGGGCCAATGGGGAGGTTGTGGCCCTGCCCCAATCACATACAGAGCTGCAGGGCAATCAGGGTGTTTGGGCGCTACCCCCTGTCACGCTGATCCCGGTGCCGGGAGGCCTCGCGGCTCCGCTGATCCCAGTGCTGGGAGGCCTTGCTGCTCTGCTGATTCTGGTGCTGGGAGGCATATTACCCTTTTGCTATATAGGATAGAGGCCTGGTGCACGGGTGGGGGCCAGCTGGTTTGCCCTGAAGGATGTCCTGGATCAGGGTGGGGGTACCCACTGGGGTGCCTGGCCCTCTTGGGTGAGGGGATGATGGCTGTTTGCAGCTGGTCACACACCCTTCAGGGTGGGGGTCCTCACTGGGGTGCCTGGCCAGTCTGGGTGAAGGGCTGAGGACTGTTTTCAGGCTGGCGGGTGACTGAAGCTCCCAACCGCTCCTTTTTTACTTTTTTTTTTTATTCTGGGCCAGCTTTAGCTCGAGGCTTGGCTCCAGCTCTTAGGCCTTGGCTGCTGAAAGCAGGTTTCTGGCCTTTGTTTACCTTCTGTATTTGAAACAATGTTGCGATCCTGCTGGCTAAAGCCCGGCCGACTAAAGCAGGTATCTGGGGTTTTGTTTAGCTTCTATATTTGTAACATAGTTGCTTAGAGTTGCAGCTCAGAGGCCTGCAGCAGCAGGCGGGGAACGTTGGAGTCCTCCGTCACTGAAGCAAGCAAGCCTCATTTTCGCTTTAAGCTGCCTGGCTGCCGGCCGCCATCTTGGCTGGCAGTTAATTTGCATATCGCCTTGATTAGCCAATGGGAAGGGTAGCGGTCTTAAGCTAATTACCATGTTTCTCTTTTATTAGATAGGATATGCTTGCTTCAGTGACGGAGGAAGCCAACGTTCCCCGCCTGCCGCAGCACAGCTCTGAGGTGTTGTCTAAGAAACATTGTTACAAATATAGAAGCTAAACAAAACCCCAGAAACCTGCTTTCAGTCAGCCGGGATCTCAGAGCTGGAGTCGCAACAAAGTTTCAAATACAGAAGGTAAACAAAGCACAGAAACCTGCTTTCAGCAGCCGAGGTCTGAGCTAAAGCCGGCTCTCAGCTCCAGTGACAGCCATAGAAGGTAAATAAATCCCAGAATTTAAAAAAAGGAAAAAAGGAGAGGTTGGGAGGAGCTTCAGTCACCCGCCAGCCTGAAAACGGCCCTCAGCCCCTCACCCAGACTGGCCAGGCACCCCAGTGGGGACCCCCACCCTGAAGGGGGTGTGACCATCTGCAAACAGCCATCATCCCCTCACCCAGGCTGGCCAGGCACCCAAGCGGGACCCCCACCCTGATCCAAGACACCCTTCAGGGCAAACCAGCCAACCCCCACTCGTGCACCAGGCCTCTATCCTATATAGTAAAAGGGTAATATGCCTCCCAGCACCGGGATCAGAGGAGCAGTGAGGCCTCCCAGCACCGGGATCAGCAGAGCTTCGAGGCCTCCCAGCACCGGGTTCAATGGAGCCGTGAGGCCTCCCAGCACCAGGATCAGCAGAGCAGCGAGGCCTCTCAGCACCGGGATCAGCAGAGCCGCGAGGCCTCCTAGCACTGGGATCAGCGGAGCCACGAGGCCTCCTGGCCCCTGGAGCAGCATGACAGGGGGCAGCGCCCAAACCCCCTGATCGCCCTGTGGCTCTGTATGTGACAGGGGGCGGGGCCACAACCTCCCTATCCGCCCTACTCTGTTTGTGAAAGGGGAAGGCGTCCCAACCCCCTGATCGGCCCTGCTCTGTGCCTGATAGGGGGGAGCTCCCCAACCTCCCCATCGGACCTGCTCTGTGCATGACAGGGCGGAGCTCCCCAACCCCCTGATCAGCCCTGCTCTGTGTGTGACAGGGTATGGAGGCCCAACCCCACTGATGGGCCTGCTCTGTGTGTGACAGGGGCAGCGCCCCAACCCCCTGATCCGCCCTGCTCTGTGCGTGATGGGGTGGAGCCGCAACCTCCCCATCAACCCTGCCTTGAGTGTGACAGGGGGCGGCGCCACAACCCCCCAATTAGCTCTATCCTGACCGTGACTGAGGGTGGCATCGCTACCACCTGATCTGCCCTGCTCTGTGCATGACAGGGGGCGGCGCCCCAACTCCCCAATCGGCCTTGCTCTGAGCCTGACCAGGGGTTGCGGGGCAGGCACCTAGGGATTGGGCCTGCCCTCTGCCACCCGGGAGTGGGCCTAAGCCAGCAGGTTGTTATCTCTCGAGGGGTCCCAGACTGTGAGAGGGCACAAGTGGGGCTGAGGGATACCCCCCCCCCCCGCCAGTGCACAAGTTTTTGTGCACTGGGCCTCTAGTATATATATATATATATATATATATATGTATATATATATATATATATATATATATATATAGAGAGAGAGAGAGAGAGAGAGAGAGAGAGAGAGATACACCACATACAGTCAATCCTCATTATTTATAGATTCTGTATTTGTAACTCACCTACTCACAAAAATTAAATTTTAATTCCAAGATCAATACTCTAGGTTTTACAGTCAGTGGCAAGCATGCTCACACACAGAAAAGTGGAAAATTTACATTGCCCAAGAACACATTTCCACCTGGGGTAGAACACAGTGACACTGTGCCTTATCATTTCAGCTCTCATATTGTAAACAGTATCCTTTCCTCGGTGTATTTAGTTACCACATTTTGTGCAGTTTTGTGCTTTTTGTTGATGATTTCATGATTAAAATGGCCCCCAGCACAGTGTTCAAGTGCTGTCTAGTGTTCCTAAGCACAAGAAGGCTGAGATGTGCGCTTACGGAGAAAATATATATGAAATAAGCTTCACTCAGGCATGAGTTCTGTTAATGAATCAATGTATGTATTAAATAATTTCTGTAAACAAAAACACACATAAAACAAGGTTATGTATTGATTGACTGGCAAAACCGTTGTAATGAGAGGCTATAGAAAACTAATCTTTTATTTCCCCTAAAGGCAATGGCTCAATACTCACTAATTCAGTGTAAACAGCAACTTTATATAGTCTAGCTATCATCCATATATATAATCTATAGATATAAACAGGGTATAACCTAATTAGCCGAGAGTCACAACCACTCAGGAGGAGCTGCGTGTGCAGATGGGTGGGAGGGGACTGCGTGCCGCTCCCACCCCAGCGGCCGCGGGGAGGCTATGGCTGGGGGCAGGCCAGAGTGGAGACACAACACACAGAAGCACCTGCCCCCACCCCAGCGGACACAACGCAGCGGCTGGCACTATGCTGGTCAGGCATGGGTCCTGCCCCCCCCCCCCCCCGCGGGGTGCCTCCTTGCATGGCAGGAAGCGGGGCGCCTCCTTGCGCATGGGCCTCTAGTAAATAATAAGAATCAACTATATATGTACTTCTTAAAGATATATATAGATAAACAGATGTAGATGTAGATGATATAGGTATAGGTATAGGTATAGGTATAGATATAGATATATAGATAGATACAGATATAGATAGAGATATAGAGATAGAGATATAGCGATACAGAGATACAGTAGGTCCTCGGGTTACATCAGAGATCTGTTCCTACAGCACAACGTAATGCGATTTTCTCTGTAAGTCGGAACCCACTTACATAAGCACCTATGTCACTCACATGGAGCACACACAGCAGTAATGAAGTGAAACAGTAAAAAAAAATTTAAAAGAAAGATAACAATTCCTGACCTTTACTTTTGGTAAATAAATAATAAAAAACATAAAGCACATATGTACATATGCCGAAATAACGGAATTTTTTATATATATAAATAAACGGGAGATGGCAAGGTAACCATGAAACAACGTACGTCGAGTCCAACGTCACCCAACATAACCCAAGGACTGTCTGTATATAGGCCCAAGTCATAAGTAATGCAACTCTATGAATCTTTGCAAAGGGAACATAACATATCTGTGTAACCAGTACCCAACAAACAGAATATAAGCAGAAACCAGACCCCTTCCATGCCACTCGCACCTCCACAAAATAAACTGACCTTTATCCTGTCCTATAAAACCATAGTTTTGCCAGTTTTAAACTTTATACAAATGGAATCATATAGGCGTATTCATTGATGTCTGGCTTTCATCAACATTATGTTTATGAAATTCATTCATGTTGCTAGTTGAAGTTTAGTTTTACTAGTATTATAAAGCCAATTTATTCTATGAGAACTGGGGCTGTTATAATAAGTGTTAATATGAACGTTCTTCTATTTGTTAGCTTAATATCTTTTAAAATGATTCCAATTAAATTATTTTAAATGTAAATGTAAGAAAAGCTACTTACTGTCATTTGAATATCTATAAATAATTGTAAAGCTTCACACAAGTTTAGCAGACATGGTATTAACTACAAAGATAATGAGAGCAAAATTGTAGCCATGAACGGAAGTGATAGCTCAGTTTGCATAAGAGAATTACTTTATCCATCTAGAAACTATAGTCCAGATCTTGACATTAAAAAAGATAAAATATTTTAAGATAGATTAACAGAGTTAATAGATTAAACAAAAATCAATGATAGAAAAACTACTCAAAAGTTTATTTCTTGATGTACTTACTAGCAGAGGGTCTCAAAATCATTACCACTACCCAAATATATAGATTCACATATATTTTACAGTCTGTCAGGATTTAACTATATTGTGAAATATAACATGCAAATATAATTAAATTTATAATAAAGATTGTTAAAACTTCTAGTGCCAACAGTTTTTATATTTTCTCCATGACATTTTTCCTGTATTTTTTGGGTAGCCACAATCAACAACTTATGATCTCCCTTGAAAATGCAAAATCAAAACACTGACAAAAAGATGGGAGGATTCCAAATATGTAAATACATACCTTACATCATAAGTATGCTTGAAAACTTAACACTATCACATGTTAAAGTATGTTAAAAAAAATAATAAAACAAAAATAATGAGGTAGTGTTAAAACAATCAAATTTGGAGAAAATAGTTTCTCAATCCTAAACAGTTCAGTTTTTAATAATTTGATTTTTACTGAGAATCAAATTAAAACACAGAGTACAGAATGCCTCTGTTGATATTTTCTCTAAAGCTTACTATCTGGTCTAAATTACACCTTCATGTAGTTGAAGAAAATGCTATACTAGTATACAATATATTGGGGTACACCATGTGAATTTAAACACGGAAGATCTAGTTATCTAGTTAAGTATTAAATAAGCTATCAGTGGTGTCTGAGACCTGTCAACATAAATTAGAGAAGTTCTTTAAGCGTGTCCTAACTGTGTAAAAAGTAGATTATCAAGTCAAATCATCAGGAGATTAAGTAACTTTATATTAGGAACTCTCACCTTAAACTCAAATAAACTCAAAATTAAATCAGATGGTTCATTGTAATCTTAAATTCTTTTTAATGATTCATACTTAATTATTTTCTATTGTTTCTATGTTTTGGGCAATTTATCATCAAACATAACCTAGTAATATATCTGTATATCACATAATAACATCTTTTCTCACTTTATACTGTATCAATATATCATCACTCTATCTAGTGATCTTCTGAGAAACAAAATAATTTATAAAAATATAATTATTTAACTTGATGAAGTACTGAATAATGGAGAACTTCAAATATGGTATTTGAAATATCAGTTATCAAATGTTCAAAGGCAAAAAGAAAAAAATATATGTTCTTTGTGTTGAATAGTACCTAAAACATGTAGAGACCGAATAAATATTCATATAATTAGTGAAATGTAGGCATGAACATCTGTGAGAATGTATAGCTAAAATTATAAAGCACATAAATATATGACAACTATAATTCATTATATTTAAAAATAGATCAAATATTATATCATACACTGGTAAGACTACCCAGATTTCTATAAACCAAAAAATTACATTTTGAGGTGGAATTGAGTATTTTAAGTTAAATTTATAATTATATCCAAACATTTATCGTAATTTTTCCTTAACATAATTGTCTCAATGAATCATATTTACACTTGAATATACAGTTTTAAAATGTTTCTGATCAAGGCAGAGGGTAAAAACAAGAATTAAATTTTTGCAATCATAATCACCTTTGCAAGTATTCATTTGGGAAGAGTAGACTTAATACCTGCTATAACTCATAAATCTTTAATATTTTTGAGCTATTTTCTATCGTATTTACACAAATGAATGTCATATGAATCTTAAGGTTTGACCTGCATGCAAAGTCATTAATGATATCAAAGGACCAGATGCTCTAAGCTTATAAATCCTCAAAAGTTGACATCCATTTATGCTATACAGATTTTGTATTACTGTATGATTTTTCTACATATCTGACATACCGTTTGGGTGTGTCTATACATTAAATCATATCATAAAACCAACCTAGGAGAAATCTTGAGGGCTTTATGCTAAGTGAAATAAATCAAAGAAAAACAAATGCAATAAAATATCACTTATATTGGGAATCTAAAACCAAAACAAAACAAAAAAAGTGAGCTCACTGATACAGAGAACATCTTGGTGGTTAAAAGAGGTGGGGAGTAGGATGTAGGCATAATGGATGAAGGGGGTCAAAGGGACAAACTTTGTTTTAAGATAAGTAAGTCCTAGGGTGCCGGGAGCCGGTCCATCCTTGCTGTTTCAAGGGACCTGGCATATATGGCGTACGGTTCTTAATATGTTTGCTGACCTTCTTGGCGCTGTGTTTTAACCAAGGTCACCTTTCCGAGAAAGGTTGAATCCCCAGGTAGGGATTTTCCCCTGAAGTTAGGGAGGGAATAAAACCTCTTAACTAATTGCCAGGCGGGTAATTAATCATTTTAACTACGAACAATCATGCTTAAGCTACATAAATCTTTACTCCCTGGAATGGAGATAAAAAACGCCCTAACCTTTGTAATAGAGATTGATAGGATTGAATCAACTGGTATAAATACAGATGTAACAAGACAGAAAGAGACAGAACTAAGAAGAGAGAACCTACAGACAGAACCTACACAGAACCTACAGACAGAAGAACTTCGCTGGAGAGAACATGGCAAAAGATCCTGGACTGAACCTGACTACAGAAATTGGCAAGAGAACCTGACTAGAACCTGGTGACCGAACATGGCTGGAGATCTCAGACAGAACCTGGCTGGAGAACCAGCAGAACCTCTCTGGAGATCGAGACCAGAACTTGGCTGGAGATCCTGGCTAGGCTGCTGATCAACTGAACGCTGTCTCCGTGTCATTCCTTCTTCGCCGACTCCGTCTACGCCTTTGGGAACCCCTGGACCTGCTGGGGTTGGACCCCGGCACTAGGGATCTAAGAATGGTGACTATCATAACCTATATAATAAAAGGGTAATATGCAAATTTACCCTAACGGCAGAAAGACCAGGAACAACTGGTCATTATGACACGCACTGACCACCAGGGAGCAGATGCTCAATGCAGGAGCGGCCCCCTGGAGTCAGTGCACTTCCACAGGGGGAGCATTGCTCAGCCAGAAGCCAGCTCATGGCTGGCCAGCACAGCGGCGAAGGTGGAGAGCAGGCCCAAGCCATTAGTCAGACATCCCCTGAGGGCTCCTGGGCTGCCAGAGGGATGGCTGACTGCCAGCTTAGGCCCGATCCCCTGGGGAGCAGGCCTAAGCCGGCAGGTGGACATCCCCTGATGGGTCCTGGACTGTGAGAGAGTGCAGGCCTGGCTGATGGATTCCCTCAAGTGCACAAATTTTCGTGCACCAGATCTTTAGTATATATATAAAAGCCTAAGCGACCATTCAATCAGTAGCTATGATGTGCACTGACCACCAGGGGGCAGATGCTCAACGCACAGGCATGGAAACATGGAACAGACTGCTGAATCTCAGAGGAAAGGGGGAAGGGTGGGAAGAGTTTAACCAAAGATCTTATACGCATACTAGAGGACTGATGCACAAATCTGGTGGTCCCTCGGCCAGGCCTACAGGGATTGGGCTGAAACTGGCCCAGTGCATGGATTCGTGCACTGGAGGGGTCCCTTGGCCTGGCCTGTGGGGATCGGGCCGAAACCAGCAGTCCAACATCCCCCAAGGGGTCCCAGATGGTCCCTCAGCCAGGCCTGCAGGGATCGGGCTGAAACTGGCCTGGTGCATGGATTCATGAACTGGCGGGGTCCCTTGCCTGTGGGGATCGGGCCGAAACCAGCAGTCCGACATCCCCCAAGGGCTCCCGGACTGTGACAGGGCGCAGGCTGGGCTGAGGGACCCCCCCCCCCCACAGAGTGCACAAATTTCATGCACCTGGCCTCTAGTCCTATATAGTAAAAGCCTAATACGCTAAGTGCCCAATTGTCTGGTTGGTCATTCAACCAATCAAAGTGTAATATGCTAATAATATGCCAAGGCCACTCAACCGCTCGCTATGATGTGCACTGACCACCAGGGAGCAGACAGTCAACCGGTTGATCAGTTGCTATGACGTGCGTGACCACTGGGGGGCAGACGCTCCGACTGGTAGGTTAGCTTGCTGCTGGGGTCTGGCTGATTGGGACTGAGTGAGTCAGGCAGGACACACCCTGGAGCCCTCCCACAGTCCCTCCCTGGCTGGCCAACCTCCCATGTCCTTCCCTGGTCACAATCGTGCACCAGTGGGGTCCCTCGGCCTGGCCTGCGCCCTCTCACAATTCAAGCTAAGGGATTCCCTCCCTCCCCCTGAGTGCACAAATTTCGTGCACTGGGCCTCTAGTATGTAAATATCTTGGGTAGAAATTTTCCATTTTAGAAGCAGTATACCACTTTGGTTAAGACCACAAGCTTTGCCTCTAAACTAGATAGGTTCAAATTGCAGTTCTGCTGTGAAATAGTTAAGCAAACTATTTAACATCTCTGTGCCTCAGTTTTGTCTAATACAGTGGTCGGCAAACCGCAGCTCACAAGCGGCTCTTTGGCCCCTTGAGTGTGGCTCTTCCACAAAATACCACGTGCGGGCGCACACGTACAGTGCAATTGAAACTTTGTGGCCCATGTGCAGAAGTCGGTTTTCGGCCTGGGCGAGTCTATTTTGAAGAAGTGGTTCGGGGTGTCAGTCGGTTGGGCGACCAGAGACGCAGCGCAGGCAGGCCGCGGGATACGCAGTGCGGGGGAGGCGTGCGCAATTCATGCACGAGTTGAGTGAGCCAGTCAGTCAGCAGTCTCATTGTGCAGTGGTTAGTGCTAGTTGCGTCCGCAAATCGCGCGTGGGTGACAAAAGTACCTACTTGAAGCATAAAGTAACTGTATTTTTCCAACCAGCCACAAATCCTACAGGTATTTTTGTCATCAATTTAAGAATTATAATTATTTTGTGTTGGTGGCTTTATTATTATAAAATGAAACTTATCTGCTTAGAGGGGTTTAAATGCCTAACCTTGCTAAATAACTTCTCTCGCTTACTGTTTATTTCCTTCCTTAGCACTCATGACAACTGCAAATTATTTGATGTGACTATTTATTTATTTAAAGTTGATCTTCCTCACTAGAATGTAAGTTCCAGAAGGAAGTCATGTTATATCCAGCCTTAGACACATAATAGGCATTCCATAAATATATTAGTGTATTGAACTCATGTTGTTAATACTAAGTACTCAATCCAAAATTATTAATTAAGTTAATAACAATGTACCTACCTATATAGTTTAAGTTTAAAAAATTTGGCTCTCAAAAGAAATTTCAATCGTTGTACTGTTGATATTTGGCTCTGTTGACTTATGAGTTTGCCGACCACTGGTCTAAGATAACAATAATACTTAACTTCATAGAACTTGGAAAAAGTTAAAACAAGCTAATATATGTAAAGTACTTGGAAGTGGGACTGGCCCATTCAAAGCACTCACCACATTAACTATTCTTGAGACTTAAAAACCTACTGATAATCCATGGGTAGAAAGAAAGCAAAACAAATTACAAATTATATCAGTGTTCTAAATATAAGAACGTAAACCCAAAGATGTAGGATACAATGAAAGTTATACTAAGAAGAAATATTGCAGCCTCCTTTCCCTTTATTATGAAGAATAAATACAAACCTTAACAAAGGAATTTAGTACTCTTAGTACAAATCTTAAAAATCAGAAAAAATAAGCTAAAAAGGGCAAAATAAACTGATCAAGATACAAGCTCAAATTAATGAAATGAGAATAAAGTATAACAGCTATTAAAACAATCTAAAGTCTAATACCTTTTAAAGTGCAATAAAATAGATAAACCTCTTTTGAGTCTGTTCATGGGGAAAAATATGTGTACGTCGTTTTACATATGATTAGAAGGAAGAAAGGAATATTTTTAAGTTAAAGTAAGTAATAAAGAATACATAAAGAGCCCTACCCAGTTTGGCTCCAATGGATAGAGCATTGGCCTGCGGACCAATGGGTCCTGGGTTTGATTCTGGTCAAAGGCACATACCTCTGTTGCAGGTTCCTCCCCAGCTCAGGCCCTGGTCGAGGCTTATGTGGGAGGCAACCAATCGATGTGTTTCTCTCACATCGATATTCCTCTCTGTCTTTCCTTCTCTCTTCCACTCTCTCTAAAATCAATGGAAAAATATCCTTGGCTAAGTATTTTTTTTAAAAAAAAAATCATGATAAGCAAATATTAACATAAAAAAATAAAGAATACATGAAGGCATATGGCAACCAATTTAACTCAAGGGAAAGAAATAATTCCCTATAAAAGATAAAAGTTATTAAAAACTGAACCAACCAGAATTAGAAAGCTTGATTAATACCTATAAAGAGTATGAAACAATTTAAAGACAGGATAAGGTTTTGTCAATGAGTTCTATCTAATTTTTACGGGGCAAGGAATTGTAGTATTATTTAAACTATCCCAGGCTACCGAAAAATACTAAAATCTCTTCTATTTATTTGGTGAAGTTAATATCATCTTAGTATACCTGACAATGAAAGTACAAAAAACATAAAAATAATAATTCAATGTCATAAAATAAAACATAAGCTTCAGCAACATATAAAAAGGACTACATAATACAACCAAGTAGAGTTCATTCCTGGAACACAAGAATGGTTCAATAGTAGGATATGTATCATCATCATTAATTACATCAAAAAATTGAAGGATAAATCATATGCTTATAATAAAGAATATAAAGAAGTATTTCATAAAAATTCAGTCAATTCTAAATAAGAACACAGTAACTTAGTTACCAAATAAAAGTATTTAAACATAATAATTCTCAATAAAAACATTAATACAAACAGAAATCATCCTTAGATGTCTCTAATTAAATGTCTGAGAAACTCTTCATATAGCAAAACGCCTGAACTATGATGAAGTTAGGCAGTGGGAACTGAGAAAGAAGGACAAATTTGAAAGTTTCTACACAGATATCTCAAACCTACACCCCTCCAACACAAACACACACACATAGAAGCATGTACATATTTATGTACACATTCACCTATACAAATACCATAAAATGTATATGTATCCCCTTACAAACAACATATATAACATGCATAATAATACATTTGTCTTTAATCTATGTTTACCTGTTTGGGCAGTCGGAACAAGGAATTCTTATAGAAAATGTCCTTAGCCTGGCTCCATGTACCATCGATGATGATGATTGTGGAAGGATAAATAGGAGAATCTAATATAAACTCTTCCAAATTAGCAGCTTCAGCCCCTGGATATAATATTAATGTACCAGACTTCCGACAAACAGTTGAAAGTTCAGGATCTCTAAAAAAATTTTTAAAAAAAATCTTTATTACCTGGTGGGGTAACAAAAGTTTTATTATTCTTATTGAACTTCATTCCAAAATACATATCAAAGCATTTTGGGACTGGAGATGTACAGTAAGACAGCCTCTGTCTACTCTACAGGAAACAAAACAAGCTTGAGGGGAAAGGAGACAAATTAAAGAGTCAATTAAAGACACTAAATGGCATCTTCTTCAAACCAGTAAAAGGCGTCTACAAAAATGTATGGCCAATTTCATATGTTCTTTAACAATGTTCTTTGAGATTGGGATCAAGGTAAAGATGTTGGTTTTCACCACTCCTAATACACGCTGTATTGAAGGTCCCAATTATTGCAATAAGGCAAGAAAAAAAAGGGCATAAAATTTGAAAAAAGTATAAATGACCCTATTTGCATATGCTAATGATACTTACACAGAAAGTCCTAGAGAATCTACAAAACAATTTCTACAACTAACAAATGAACTTACAAAGTCACTGGATATAGGGTTGATACGTAAAACCCAATTGTTTAAAAAAACACACAAAAGAAACCCCAAAAGTTTTCTTATACAATAGAGGCAAAAAGTTAAAAATAAGCGTTTTTAATGTCCATTTATAAAGGATACCAAAAGTAATGCCTCATAATCATTCCCCTATGCTTATATCACATACTCTAGGAAAAGTTTAAGTTAATATTACCAGATTAATATTAAGTCAATAATCTCAATGAGCTTTAGTTTAAAATCCATCAGTGAATAATAATTTACTGAGTAAGCACTATATTAGATATCATGGAAAAAAACTGAAGTACTTCCTATAATGGGCTCAAAATGGGATAAGCTATTTGTAAAAGTGTCAAGCTTCTCATCCCCAAGCACATTCTAGAGGGGTTACATAGCCAAAATGTCAGAGATGGTCCAAGTAGTTTCCATTTCAATACCATAGGTGCAATACAATAACCTAGATCCAAGCTGAGAGATTAAGTAGGACCCTATTCCACCTATATAGCCACATCCACCCAAGAATTATAGAGGAACTATCATAAAGAGCCTCTGTATGAAAGAAGTGTCACAGTGTAAATGATGTTGCTGCTCCCCATGTGATAAGCTCTGGATCTTGCTTCCATTCCCAACAAAATGGCAAAATTCCCAATAGCAGCACCAAGCCCAGAGCAAATTTCTCCTTTGTGGGCAAGGCTATGCAAAAACTACAATAGAAAATTCTATATGAGAAAAGTGTGCCTAACCAACAGTTTCAGAGAAAAGAAAAATATTATTATATAAAGTTCTAATATGATGTTATTTTCATTATATGAAGCTGAATTATAAAGGAAGCTAAAATAATAAAGTAAGGAAAAAGCTTGGTCAATTCACTGGGCTTCATGCTAGTACAAGTCTTAACATTTTTCTAAGTTAACTGAAAATGAAATCTCCATACTTTCATGAGAAATTAAATTTTGCATCAAACGATCTATTTAATTGTGTAGACAGAATCAAAGTAATTTGTGAAGGCTTTGTGAATGGGCAGAAAAGCAACACAGATGATTCAAAGGTATAAAAAGACTTGTAGAAAATTTAAATATATATAGTATATAACATATATTTATGACAATGGTTTATGTAATACAATGTAAAATAAGATCCAAGAACATTATAGATCTGTCAATAAGATATCAACTAATGGTAACTGCACATAAAAATAGTGGGCCTCATCAAAAAGGACATTTCTTAAAATACATTTTTTATTGATTTCAGAGAGGAAGGGAGAGGGATAAAGAGATAGAAACATCAATGAGAGAGAAACATCATCAATCAGCTATCTCCTGCACACCCCCTACTGGGGACCGAGCCCTCAACCCAGGCATGTGCCCTGACCAGGAATTGAACCACAATATCCTGATTCATAAGTCGATGCTCAATCACTGAGTGACACCTGCCAAGCCAAAAAGAATAGTTTAAATATGACACGAGATTGTGTTTTATACTTAAGAAAATAGATGATGTGCCTATAACTAGGATACTAAATATAGTTCTAGTCACTGTACATTAGAAAAGCCTTAATGAGCTAGAAATGGATAGATATGTGTTTACTTATATAAATGTATCTCATATATAATGTAAAAAAATAAAAATATGGAACTAAATACAAGTACCCTACCATCTAAACAAAAATGAAATAAACAGTAAATATATGTCTTTTAGGCTCAATATATATTAGTATGCAATTTGGATAATGCTGTCATTCCTTTGTTTATTCTACTTGGTCTGTTTTGGAAAAATGTTTTTGTTTATATTTTGCTTTATCTTGTATTATTTTGAGAGAAAAGGCAGAACTTAACTTTTTTTTACTGCTTCCAATGTACCATATTCTAGGTCAGTGATGGTGAACCTTTTGAGCTCAGCATGTCAGCATTTTGAAAAACCCTAACTTAACTCTGGTGCCATGTCACATATAGAAATTTTTTGATATTTACAACCACAGTAAAACAAAGATTCACATTTTTGATATTTATTTTATATATTTAAATGCCATTTAACAAAGAAAAATCAACCAAAAAAATGAGTGTCATAGGTTCGCCATCACTGTTCTAGGTCTAAAGGGTAATTTTAAAGAAATCATTTTTAAAGATCTATGGAGAAAAATCATTTTAAGTTGCCCTAAAAGTTAATTTACCTTTCTTCACTAAAACGACGACCAATCTTGACTTTACACTTGTCCTGGGGAAGGCACGCTGCTAGTAGAGGAACTGTCCGCAACACTTTGCTTTCCTTTAATTAAAAAATTAAATTGTAGATTTTTATTTAGACAAACACACTTTTAAAACTTTATAATGAACATTTGATTCATAACATTATACATAATTTTCACAAGTCTTTTACTGCAGACCACAGTTTAATAAAAAGAACTATCATTTCTCTGATTTATCAGTAGTAAATATACTACAAGTATACATTTTTATTCTCCTTGGGTATATTAAAGGTTTATTGGTCAAAACAAGGTAATATTAAATCATAGTTAAAATTATGAAAAATATAAATTTGTTTTTAACTAAATCGAATCATTTATTCTGAAAAACTTTTTATTCCATTAGTAATTACCTGAAGATAACTGCCTAGATCTTTATGCTCAGAAAGTAAGGAAGATTTCAAAAAACAAGACGATGGAGCATATCAATGACACATAGAAGCCAATCTTAAGAGCTCCCAATGGCCCAAAATACAATAATATGAGCAACAAAATTAAGTTAACATATTATTTGAATTATAACCCAAAGTATAAAATAAGAGTCCAGACTGATATAAACAAATAAATGGGAGAAAAGAGACAGGAGAATTCCAAGTAATAAATGTAAATACTTGCCACTGCAGGAGGTGGAGCTTAATTTCTCCCTCCCACTTGAGTATGGGCTGAATTTATGACCTTACTTCCAAAGAATAAAGAGTATAGAAATGGAAGAAAAATATCTTTTAAAGTGAAAAAATCTGGTGACCATATTTGTAAATCCCATTAACTATCAAAAGCAGTTTGTTTTTTTAATGTCCTAACATCTAACACTAAAAATCTTTCTTGTTGTCACAGGAATTCTATCCTTAATCCCAGCAGAGCCAGGTGATTAGCTATTCTGCATTAGCCTGCACTTATCTTGGTGATTTTGGTCTATAGTGCTCAGCCATTCTCTGGCTCCTCGGGTCCAACTGGGAATGTCATGCTTGATCGCATGTATAACAGAGCCCCTCTCTCATCAGTGTACCTACATACAACCCAATATTATCTTTTTCAATTTATATAATCCTGCTTGTACAGATCCTTGCAGTAAATAATTTGATTATTTTTGTGTATGTGAAATAATGAAATATTATTTACTTTACTTTGGGAATATCATTTACCTAGCAAATTACTACACAAAACAGTAATGTAACACAAATAGAAAGTATTGTCTTTCCCCTCACTCCCACTGGAGCTATGCTGGACCAGAGCTGCAGACACAGGCCTCTCTTCCACAGGATGGGGTTTGTTAACGTTGTCAAAAATAAGGCCTACTTCAAGAAATACCAAGTGAGATTTACAAGATGATGAGAGAGTAAAACTGATTCCTGGAAATGCTCGGTAATCTGGAATATAAATACAACACACCCAAATACAGGATGACAGTTCGTGTAACAAACAGATACATCATTTGTCAGGCTGCTTATGCCCATCTGAAAGGAGATATGATAGTTGTGTGGCTTTTGCTCATAAACTCCCAAAGTATGAGGTGCAGGTTGGCCTGACAAATTATGCTGCAGCACATTGTACAGGCCTGCTGCTGGCCCACAGGCTTCCTATAGGTTTCGCCAGGACAGTATCTGTGAGAGCCAAATGTAGATGTCAGAGACAAATACAATGTGGAAAGCATTGATGGTAAACCTGGTGCCTTCACCTGCCATTTGAGTACAGGGCTTGCCAGAACTACTACAAGAAATAAAGTTTTTGGGTCCCTAAAGGGAGCTGTGGAAAGAGACTCGTCTATCCCTCACAGTTCCAAATGATTCCCTGGTTATGATTCAGAAAGCAAGGAATTCAATGCAGAAGTACATCAGAAGCACATCATGGGTCAGAACATCCTATCTAATAAAGAGGAAATATGCTAATTGACCCTAACACATCACAAAGATGGCTGCATCCACAGCCAATAAGGAGGGAATATGCTAATTGACTGCCACACCCTCAAAGATGGTGGCGTCCACAGCCACAACATGGCCAGCAGGGGAGGACAGCTGTGGGCGATCAGGCCAGCAGGGGAGGGCAGTTACAGGCAACCAGGCCGGCAGGGGAGGGCAGTTGGGGGTGACTGGGCCAGCAGGAGAGGGCAGTTGGGACGACCGGGCCAGCAGGGGCAGTTGGGAACAATCGGTCTGGCAGGGGAGGGAGGGCAGTTGGGGGGGACCAGGCCTACAGGGGAGGGAGGGTAGTTAGGAGTGACCAGGCCGGCAGGGGAGGGCAGTTAGGGGTGACCAGGCGGGCAGGGGAGGGCAGTTGGGCAGGACCAGGCCAGCAGGGGAGGGCAATTGGGGGCAACCTGGCCAGTAGGGGAGGGCTGTTGGGGGTGACCAGGCCAGCAGGGGAGGGCAGTTGGAAGTGACCAGGCTGGCAGGGGAGCAGTTAGGCATTGATCAGGCTGGCAGGGGAGTTGTTAGGGGGTGATCAGGCTGGCAGGCAGAAGCGGTTAGGGGCAATCAGGTAGGCAGTAAGGCAAGCGGTTGGGAGCCAGCAGTCCCAGATTGTGAGAGGGATGTCTGACTGGCAGTCGGACATCCCCGAGGGGTCCCAGATTGGAGAGGGTGCAGGCTGGGCTGAGACACACCCCCACCCCCCCACCCCCCGGGTGCACAAATTTCATGCACTGGGTCTCTAGTTTTGGAATATCTGCATTACCTAATGGAAGAAGATGAAGATGCTTACAAGAAACAATTCTCTCAGTACATAAAAAAAACAAAGTAACTCCAGACATCATGGAGGAGAAGTACAAGAAAGCTCATGCTGCTATAGGAGAGAAACCAGTCTATGAGAAGAAACCTAAGAAAGAAGTTAAAAATAAGAGGTGGAACTGTCTCAAAATGTCTCTTGCCCAGAAGAAAGATCAGGTAGCTCAGAAGAAGGCAAGCTTCCTCAGAGCTCAGGAACGGGCTACTGAGAGCTAATAAACCAAGTCACAATTTTCTACAAAGATTTTTCAGATGCAGACAATAATATACTTATTGATCAAGCAGCAAAACAAAAGTATTGTCATAACAGTATTCACCATTCACCACCACCACCACCACACACACACACACAAACACAAACACACACACACACACACACACACGTATATACACCCTTTAGGGACATTTTTGTGTGTACTTTCTCTCCTGGGTTCCTTAATTATTGATTAAAATAATAATAAATTATCATTGAAAAATAAATTTAAAGATGCTGAGAATAGCTAAATTCATCTACCTAATAAAAAGTAAGAAAAGAAAATAGGAGATTAAGTATTTGCTGGGATTTTTTCAAGAACATGCAGCAAGCTGGAGTTCTAAGGAAACATGAAAACAGCAATTTGGAGCAGTTAATAATATAAATGCAACTAAGAGGAGACAGGTGAGAGAGGACATTTTACAGTGCTTCATACTGTTTTCTTACCTCTAGACCATCACTAGGAGACTTTGACACATACTGAAATCACTTTCCAAACTTTTGACATATATATATATATATGCATCGAATTAATGCATGTATATATGTCAAATTAAATAGTGCCAAAAATTTATAATGTTCTCCAATACACTCCCCTAAACCACTTCCAAGGCAATCACTTTAACTGTTTTAGTTATATCTTTTAGTATTGATCGCAATATTTCTAAATAATGCATGTTTTGCTATTTCTTGCTTTATTGTATTAATAATTTATCAATTATCTACAAGCTACCATTATCATAATAACTAACTCTAATGTACATAATTCAAAATGCATTTTATAAATATATTTAACTACTATTCATAATAAACCAGTAAAGAAGTGTATCTTTTAACATGAACATTTTACTAATAACAAAAGTGAAACCAGGGAGGTTAATTAACTGCCCAGGGTTACAGACTTTACAGAGTTATTAAGGATTTAAACTCAAACAATCTGCCCTTACTCTTAACTACTTGCCCTTTATAACTACAGCCTCTCATAATAATAAATGAGGATTCAGCTTTCTGACGTCACCCCTTACCCTCATGTCTAATATATTTTTTGTAATCTTCACCCGAGGACATGTTTTGTTTTGTATTGTGCTCTTAATTGATTTTAGAAAAAGGAAGGGAAAGAGAAAGAGAGAAACATCGATGTAAGAGAGAAACATCAATCGGCTACCTCCCATATGTGCCCCGACAGGGAATTGAACCTGCAATCTGAGTATGTGCCCTGAGCGATATCGAGCCTGCCACCTTTCGGTGTAAGGATGACACGGCAACCAACTGAGCCACATTGGCCAGAGCTTCTAATATTTTTAGTTAAATCAATAAACAGTGTTTATATCATTATGGCTACATATACATTGTTCACAAATGGCCAAGCAGTTTAACATTTCTTTCTTGTAAAGCTTTTTTGAGAGACTGTCTTGTTTTAATTCTTAAGTAATTTTCTACATATGTATACCTACTCTTAAAATGCTCCATCATATCACCTTCATATCATCCATGCCACTAAGTCTCCTTTTCCCAAAGCCACCTCCTACCACTTATCCAAATGGTTTTCAATCACTTTTTAGGGGGAGTCATCAAATTGGTATATTCTTTTATTGAAAATAGTGTACTGAGATTGAGCACAAAGCAGTTCAGTGTTATTGAGATAAATGAAGATTGGAAAATTCCTTGGGCAATAAGGAATACAATATGGATGTACTTATATACACATAAAATACATTTGGAGCACACAATTGTGGACTAATTACCTAAATTGTGAATTAACAGTGAAAGGAAGAAAGGAAGGTAGGAAGAAGGGAGGGAGGATTTGAAAACATTGAAGTTGCCACAAATCAATGAAAACACCTACATTTTAAAAGCCATCTATGTCTGGAAGCACATAATAATAAAAAGACACCATAATGTATATACTGTAAAATGATAGTAGCATTCACCATCTAAAGTTAAGCTTTAGTCGAAACTGTTATAGCCAGTAAGCTATCATTTTATGTAAATTTGAGCTGCACACTGTTGCAAGTTTAAATGTAACAAAATAATGCTAGTGACCAAACTGTCACAGTCCTGACCAAAATACGCTATTGTTAACATTGAAAAAAAGGTTGCCCAATAAATGGAATATTTAACAATTTGTAATTAAAGAATAAGTGTTTCATCATTTGGAAAAGGAAAAAGACAGGCTAATATCTTTTTTATCTTTGTTAAAAGTCTTCAATTGGTATAGGCTTAAGAAATTTTTTAAAAAATTAGTTCTTCGCCCTAACCGGTTTGGTTCAATGGATAGAGCATCGGCCTGCGGAATCAAGGGTCCCAGGTTCGATTCTGGTCAAGGGCATGAACCTTGGTTGCGGGCACATACCCAGTGGGGAGTGTGCAGGAGGCGGCTGATCGATGTTTCTCTCTCAGTGATGTTTCTAACTCTCTATCCCTCTCCCTTCCTCTCTGTAAAAAAATCAATAAAATATATTAAAAAAAAGAAATTAGTCCTTCAAAAACCTGGTTCAATCTATGATGTAATGGGACCCTAAATGCTGTGACAATTTACACTGAACCCATTTGGTAACATACTATGACTAGTTTTGTTTTAATATAATTTTTGGTTGTCTAAGACCTCCTTCTCTTCTCTCTTCATTACTACAGTTAATCAAGAGTTACAAACATATAAACACGCATACACTTCCTAATATAGGAGAGTATTAATCAGAAACTCTTTATATATAACATGTATACTATAAAATATACATATTTGTTCTACTCATTGAAAAACAAAAAATTATTTTATACATTCATTTTATGACACTAAAATGCAGAGAGTGGTAATAACCACAATTACTTTAAATGTAAATGGATTAAATTCTCCAATCAAAAGACATAGGGCAGCTGAATAGATAAGAAAACAAAACCCCATATGGTGCCTATAAGAGATTCACTTCAGATCAAAAAAGACATACAAAGACTAAAAGTAAAGGGATGGAAAAAGATATTTCATGAAAATGGAAACAAGCAAACAAAAAGAGCTGGGTAGCAATATTTATACCAGACAAATTAGACTTTAAAACAAAGGCTAGCCCTGATCAGGTGGCTCAGTTGGTTGGAGTGTTGTCCTATACGCCAAAAAAGGTTGTGGGTTCAATCCCCAGTCAGGGCACATATAAGAGGCAACCGATCAATGTTTCTCTCTCACATTGATGTTTCTCTCTCTCTCTCTCTCTCTCTCTCTCTCTCTCCCCCTCCCTCCCTCCCTCCCCCTCCTCTCTCAAAAATTAATAAACACATCACTAGGTGAGGATAAATAAAATTTTTAAAGGCTACACTAGTATAATAAGAGAGACAGAAGGGCCAGAAATTCCACTTCTAGGTATTTATCTGAAACAAAAAAAAGCACTAAATTGAAAAGACATATACATCTATATGTTAATTGTGTTATTATTTACAACCGCCAAGATATGGAAGCAACCTAAATGTCCATCAATAGATGACTAGATAAAGAAGTGGATCATATACGCAATGAATGGAATATGACTCCGCCATAAAAAAGGACTTTCCCTGGCAGTTGCTCAGTGGTTAGAGCAACAGCCCATGGACCAAAGGGTCGAGGGCTCAATTCCCAGTGAAGGGCACATTGGTTACAGGTTTGATCATGCCCCTGGCATGTGCTGGAGGCAATCTCTCACTTCGATGTTTCTCTTTTTCTCTCCTCTTTTGCTCCTTCCTCCCTTCCACTCTAAAAATCAATGGAAAAAATATCTTCATGTAAGGATTTAAAAAAAAAAAAAGGAACATCTTGCCATCTGCAAAACACAGACGAACCTAGAGCAGGAATAGCGAAGTCCGGCTGCAAGCTGCATAAGGCCCACAAAAATCATTTGGTCTAGCCCTACCAAGGCATTAGGGATGAGCTAATTCAATGTTTGACCAAATATTTTTAAGTTGACAATTTTGTATGGCCCACAAATGATATTATGAATATCCAAATGGCACTTGGCAGGAAAAAGGTTCCCCACCCCTGCCCTAAAGGGTATTGTGATGAATGAAATGTCAGACAGAGAAAAACAAATGCCATATGATTTCACTTATATGTGGAATCTGAAAAACAAAATACACGAACAAACAAAACAAAAACAAACATAGATACAGAGAACATTTTGACAACTGCCAGATGGAGGGGGGTTGGGGAGATATATGAAAAGGGGGAAGGGATTAAGAAGTACAAACTGGTAGTTACAAAATAGTCATGGGGATGTAAAGTATAGCATAGGGAATATGGCCAATAATATTGTAATAACTATGTATGGTGTCAGATGTTTACTAGGTTTATCAGGGTGATTACTTCATAAGTTAAATAAATGTCACTATATTGAATAAATGAAATATAAAATTGCATGTCAACCTTAACTGAAAAATCAAAATTAAGAAATAAAAGCAAAAAATAAAATATGCTGAGAGGTACTTCTATTTTAACAAGACATCAATGAATATAAGCTATGATCAAAATTTAAATAGCAATGATTTTACTAACTCTTTACTCACAAAAATCTTTTTTCCTTCACACAATATTGTTGAAATTCTAAATTTCTATACTATTCAATGACAGTTTTTATGAAATAACACTATTTTCTCCATCTCCAAAGCATATAACACCATACTACCATATAATACATAAAAGAAACTATTTTTTTCCTGAAGAGAAAGCATTTATCATCGATTTATTTCCAGAAATGCTAAGCAGCTGGGAGGAACGAATATCTTCATCTGTGTTTCCTCTTGTATACTAATATTCTATTTGAAATTGTGCATTTTATGAAGTCTTACTCACCTCTGCCGGATGCTGAATTATGTACAAGTAGGTAGAGATGTGCAGAGGATGCACTGGTAGAAACGGACATAAACACACTTTCTGAGGCCGGCTAAAGGGCATAAAGGAAAAGAAAGCCTGTAAATGTTTAAAATAAAATATGACAATAACCTGAAACTTGAACATAACCCAACTTTTTTATTTTTTAATCCTCATTGGAGGATTTTTTTTTCTCATTGACTCTAGAGAGAGACGTGTAGGGAGCAGCTATAGGGTTAAGCCTCGGACTGACCTGTTGACAAAGCCACAAACAAGTCCCAGCTTACAGGGCACAGCCCCCTTAGCATAATTAGGCTTGACCTTATGACCCTCCCTAGATCTAATCTAGGTAGCTAAGGGGCTGCCAAAACAAGTGAAACTCACAAGAACACTGTAACTATGGTGACCACTACCTTGTTTACCTCTGGCTATAAAATAAAGCATCAGCTTGCTGCCTGTGTCTCTCTGTGGCCTCAGCCAGGCACAGGAGATCCACCTAGAGTCAGACTCAGCTTATTCTTTGTCTTTTCTACATCCTTTGCCGTCCCTGCCCACCCACCCCCCTTCCCCGCCCCTCAGGCTCACCAAAGGCTCTGCCCAGAGAAGAGAGAGGGAAGAAAGGAAAGAGGGAAAGTGAGAGAGAGAGAAACATCAATGTGAGAAAGAAACATTGACTGATTGCTGCCAGCACACACCCCAACTAGGTATCAAATCTAAAACATAGATATGTACCCTGACTGGAAATGTAACCCATGACCCGTCTGTGCACAGGATGAGGCTCCAACCACTGAGAGACACTGGCCAAACCTAAGGTTGCATTCTTTTAAAATGAAACACCAAGAATGAATTTATTCACTCAAACTTTACATATGAGAATTTGAAAAAAAGATTCTAGTAAATTCTTTACCATCTAGATCAAAGTACCTCGAAAAAATCTTGTCTTAGTTATCTGTAGTTGAACAATACTCATAAATCAGGAGCATAGTCTTATTCATGAAGCAACACTTGTACTAACTTGCATTCCAAATCAAGAACAAATCTCATGTCAAAGAGAAACTTGGCAACTTTTCTACATCATCTGGAAGTTGGAGGGAACATTATGATGATAAAGTATTAGAACAGAATTACCACCTAAAAGAAAGTTCTAATCAAATTTAGACATCAATTAACACGGGGAGCTTAATAATTGTGAGAAACCCAAACAGCAGCCACCAAATTATATTTGGCTGGAATTATATCCAAATACAATAGGCAGAGCATCTGCCTATATTCCCTTTTGCTGTTGTTTACTTTGTTTTTGTTTTACTTACTTTTTAGTAAGTAAAGCTACTACTGTTTCAGTAACACTTGTATTCATTACAAAATGCATATGGAATAAAAATGTGCACTTCCCATCTGAGCCCTCTAGCTTAGAGTATTCTCTTCTCTAGGGGCAACCAATGACCAGTTACTTGGTGTCCTTCCAAAGGAATTGTAGAAACATACATGGATATTTTACCATTAAACCCTACATTTGATATGTGTGTTTACCAGTATGAAATTCATCAAGCAGCCAGACACAGTGTATCATGGAAGTAAATTTTCACAACAGATCACTATTACAGACAGGTGTTATATGACATTACAATAGTGTACAAGTGAATGTGATATTAAAGGGAATTCCCAAGAGCATACAAACTACTACAAAACTAACCACTATCAACTCCTTCAGTAATCTTGCTTATGCAGAGGGATAGCCTGAGGTAAGAAATGCTTATGCCAATAAACTTAGAGTGTGAGTAAATTGGTTCAATTGTATCTACCATCTCATTCTGCAAGAAACTGTCAAACCTATGCTCCTGCTGAAGAAATTATCTATGTGATAATCTTAGGCAGAGGTATAAATGTATTTTACAACATGTCCCCACTCCACTCTCCATCATCAAAACTAAATGGATGATTAACCAAAGGAAAACCAATATACTTGCTTTCCAATAACATACAAAATTATTTGGTATGATTACTCTGCCCTACACTGGATTCTCTCCCAGGAATGTGAGATTTTAGGAATGGAGTCATTCCATGGTCACAAGAAGAGTAAACAAAAGTAAACACAAAAAGGAACAGAGTGACTGACTGAACTAGGCATTTTGACAAACATATCAAGGGCGACAATTAGAAAGGATTCTCCATTCAGTAGAATAAAAAATGATGCTCATTCAACTACTAAAACTTTAAGCTTCTGACTTAATTTATTATTTTTGTAATCCTCACCCAAGAATCTTATTGATTTTAGAGAGGGAGGGAGGGAGGGAGGGAGGGAGGGAGGGAGGGAGAGGGAGAGAAGCACCAATGTGAGAGAGAAACTGATCAGTATACTATCCAACCAGGGATGGAACCCACAATCTACCTATATGACCTGATGGGGAATCAAACCCACAATCATTCAGTGTACAGGATGATGCTCCAACCAACTGAGCCACCCGGCCAGGGCTAAGTATCTAACTCTTTTATATGTAACTCTGTATATGACTAAAATGCACAGCTGTCAGTAAAATTATTTTATAAAATGTAATTTCAGATAAGATGAAGCCATTTTAAAAATTCAGAATTTAATTTAATATCAACTTAAATATCTAAGAATACAAAAGAATGCCCCCCCTCAAAAAAAAAAACCACAACTGTCCTATGCAGGAAACATCAATAGAGCCAAAGAACTGCAATCAAGTAAACACGCTGGGAGGAAGCTTCAGATTTCTGTGAATAGCAGAAAACTAGGTAAACATACCCTGAAAATAACATCTTTAGCTCATGATATATATGGTGATTATTAAAGTCCTTAATATGACAGAATAGTGCAAACACTGCCCTGGTATTGGTAGCTCTGGGTTTCATGTCTGACCAAAACCTCTGTTCAGAAGAGAAAAAAAACAACAACAAAAACCTCAGTTACTTGAGATGGTAATTTCCTTACTGAGAAGACATTCTGAACTTTAGGAATATTTGGAATTAAGTAGTTTGGAGAGTTCCATTTACAGGATGATAGGGAACGTTGCTTCACAGACCCACTTGCCAGTGAAGCAAGCAAATACCAACAAAAACTATTTTTAAAAACAACCATTTAAAGTCTAGAAATTGCCCTGAGGACATATTCGAATAAAGAAATATTATTCAAGAATGCCTACTAAAATTTGGTATAGGCAAAACCAGACTCGAAAGGGTTCTAGTTGCCCACCACTACCAGAGTCAAGTAAGTACAGATGAGGTTGAATCCTTATGGTGCATTTATTAATCAGATAGCTGGCAATCTGAGAGAGCAGCAGGTATAACACCCTGAAAAGACTGCTCTGACCCTTCATTTCAAACAAGCTCATAGAGGGTTAGTGGGTGGGAAAAAATCTAAAGTTAGTGAGTTCCTACCCTAGGGTCTGCCTTCTTTCATTGTCCTTGCAAAGAGTAGCCCCATAACACTGCAAAGATAGCCTGGAACGCTTTCTCCCTTCAGATAGATTCTGTCCTTGATCTGAGCTCCTGGCTGTCTTACCCCAGGGTCTGTTCTCCTCCTTATAATACGTTGTTTAGTTTCCCAGGGTCTATAAGAAAATCTCTTCTTCCCAGTGAGTAGCTATTAAACAACTATGATTCTATTTCCATTCCATGCCCTCCCCTGTCCCAGGGACAGTTTATGGTATCTGGGCCATAACCCATTTCCTACCTTTTCCCAGCTCAGGTTATGATGTGCATTGACCATGAGGGAGCAGTCGACTGGTCAACCAGTCGCTATGACATGCACTGACCACCAGGGGGCAGGCGCTCTGGTTAGGTTAGCTTCATGCTGGGGTCCGGCTGATCAGGACTTATCGAGATGGGTCGGACATGCCCTGGAGCCCTCCTGTGGTCTCTCCCCACTGGGGACAGACGCAGCAAGCTGAGTAGTAAGGAGCCATGAGCAGGCGGGCAGTAAGGAGCAAGGGATCCTGGACTGTGAGAGGGTGCAGGCCAGGCTGAGGGACCTCCCAACCCTGAGTGCACAGATTTCATGCAACAGGCCTCTAGTTTACTAATAAAAAAAACAGCTAGCCCTAACTGGTTTGGCTCAGTGGATAGAACATCAGCCTGCGGACTGAAAGGTCCCAGGTTCGATTCTGGTCAAGGGCATGTACCTTGGTTGCGGGCACATTCCCAGTAGGAGGTGTGCAGGAGGCAGCTGATTGATGTTTCTAACTCTCTATCCCTCTCCCTTCCACTTTGTAAAAAATCAATAAAATATATTTAAAAACAAAACAAAACAAACAAAAAAACATCTAAACACTTTATGTGTAGACACTGTAACTGTGATTTAGGCTGAAATTACTTGTTTTTGGCTTATGCTTTGACATGTTCATAAAATATCATCACCTATTTACTATAAAGCATGTCTCCTTTGTTAACCTAAGTCTTGTTACATTTACCTCAAATTTTAAAAAACTATAGTTCTTTTGAACATTTCGCATTATAACTGATCAACTTTATATCTTAGCAAGTTACTTTACAATATGAATTTGTGCTTATTTGTTTATATTTTAACAGCAATTTTCCTCATACTCTTCTCTTCCACAATAGTCTGCATACACTGTGCTGGTGATTAGCTGTCCTAATGTTAAACCCTCTCTTACCAAACTAGTGGATAAGTGTATAGCAATTGCTCTCCTCATTCTAAAATCTTTTCCCAAAGAACAAGAATTCTTGATATGGGTATTCCCTTGTAGGTAACTTGAGTTTCTTTCTCTTGCTGCTTTTAGGATTCTCTCTTTGTCTTTTGCTCTTGGCATTTTAATTATGATGTGTCTTGGTGTGGTCCTCTTTGGATTCCTTTTGTTTGGGGTTCTCTGCGCTTCTTGGACTTGTAAGTCTATTTCTTTCACCAGGTGGGGGAAGTTTTCTGTCATTATTTCTTCAAATAGGTTTTCAATATCTTGGTCTCTCTCATCTTCTGGCACCTCTATAATTCTGATATTGGTACACTTGAAGCTGTCCCAGAGGCTCCTTACACTATCTTCGTATTTTCAGATACTTTTTTCATTTTGCTTTTCCGGTTGGGTGTTTTTTGCTTCTTCACATTGCAAATCTTTGACTTGATTCTTGCGCTCCTCCGGTCTGCTGTTGTGTGTCTATATAATATTCTTTATTTTAGTCAGTGTATGCTTAATTTCTAGTTGGTTCTTTATCACAACATCGAGGGTCTCATTAGATTTCTTGTAGATCTCATTTAGTTTATCGGCAGTTTCTAGAAAATTATTGAAAGATCTTAAAAGTGCGGTTTTGAGCTCTATATCCTCCATGTTTCTTTGTCTCCACATTTTTTATGCTTTCTTGGTGCACCCCCTTGTGGTCTTTGTGCGCAGTCTTGTTTTAGTTAAGCCTTGAATTGTTGTAGGTAATACTGGAGTGGATTTGACCTCCAGGCCAACTGGCTATGAGAATCAGCTGTGTCTGCAGTGGGAGAACTTCAGTGCTGGATCTCTAGGGTGGTGCTAATCTAGCCTTTGCCTGAGGCTATCCAGCAAATGCCTTTGTGCAGGGCTTGGGCGGGGCGGGTCCCAGGGGATCTACAGGGCAGGCAGAGGGAGCAGTTATGGCTGCTCTCAGTCCTGTCCCCAGGGACTCTGCCTCTCAGAGTCCCAGCAACCGCTGCAAACCTCAGAGAGAAAGCTGCCCTCGAGTTCCGACTGATGCCAGACAGTCCCACTTCTCCCGTTTGAGTCTGGGTTCCCAGAGACTCGCCCGGATCTGGAGCTCAGAGCCTGAGACTCACTCCCGGTTGAAACAGACAACTGCGCCCTCAGCCGCCCACCCGCTTCCCATGTACTCCACACCTTAGTATTTGACTTCAGCACTGCGCCTCCTCTGAGTCTCAGTATGCTATTCTCTTTCCTCCTAGTTGTAGAACTTCCACTCAGCCAGCCTTCCTGTGGATCTGGATGATGTCCGTTCCGTCTTTTAGTTGTATTTTTGAAGTGGTTGTTCGAGGCAGCAAACTCCAGCGTTAACCTATGCCGCTATCTTGGTTTCTCCCCGGGGCTTCTAGTTCTATATATATAAAAGGCTAAGTTGATTCACGCATGCACGATACATAAAAAGCTCTCACTGGCACTAATCGCACGAGTGTGTTTCAATCTGTCATTGTCAATTGTGAATTTGGTTGACACTTCTATTATAGAGAAAGGACAAATAGCGATATTAACATATTTCTTCTAATTAATTTCCTTTCAATGTGCACGTATCTGTGCACTGGGCCACTAGTACTTTAATATTACATTAGTCCAATCATTCCTTTACTCTAACCTGAATAGTGGTAAGATATGAGGTTTGAATTTAAAGGACATAAAGAAATAGAGGCTAATGGAGGGGGCTTGGTTTTCATGTGGAGGTGTCTTTAAGAGCAATATTTATGATGTCAGCTTAATTAGGACAAGATAAAATATCCAGAGATTAAAAAAAATCTAAAACAGTTTTTCATTTAAAATGGTGTAAATGATATATGAAATTAGTATTTATTTGTTCAACAAATATTTACTAAACATTAAGCATAGGGTAATCAATCTCAATTTTTTCAATATACTGCCTGTCACAATTAGGAGACAAACACAAAATTGTATCAGCAATGGTGTATTAAAGACCCTCAGTAGAGAGTAAGAGGATAGAGATATTTCACTGAGGCCAAGGCAAGCTCATAGTAAAAGATAGAATTATTGTGGTAAAAGAAAAAAAAAAGAGGAGGAGAAAAAGGGAGCAGAATTAAAGTAAATAAGAGCTAGAAAGTTTAAATTCTAATGACTGTGAAATTCAGATTCTTGAGATGATGTGCAGTATATATGCTCGTGTACAAAGTAACAAGTTATAGACATGCCTGCCCAAGGCAGCAGCACCACTGAAAATTCAGGGCTTCCTGTCACTGAGAGTCAAAGGGTGTTTGAACAAAAGCATCAGGAGGACACCAGGGATTTATGCTGAGGTGGGTTTTTTGTTGTTGCTGCTGTTAGGATGAAGGATATAATCCATCTTTCAGTCTCTCAATTCCATTTGTTCCTTTTGTGTATCTACAACATACAAACATGTTTGACTTCAATAAATCCATTTCAGTAGAAAAAAAAAAAAGAATTCTTCCTATATACAAACTTAATTATTAAAGATTTAAATATTTCAAATTGTTACTAGATTAAAAAATTATAAATTCCAAAAATTTTTATTCAAATATTTACTGTACACTTATGGGCCAGATATTAGGCACTTGGGGCAACAAAACAAAGATTCCTGCTCTCATGGAGCTTATTTGTTTTTGATATGCCAGAAAATTCCTTCCTTCCTTCCTTTGAACTATTGTGGTTGACAGAAAGAAAAAAAGTAACAGAAAACTACACATCAAAACATTATTTACACATAATGAACATTCATTTTAAAATAAAAAATCAAACTACTTCTAGAATCTGTACAGATCTAAGAAAGAAAAATTAATATATGAGGAAATATCAACTAGTCAACTGGGTATAGGTTTGGGGAATAACTTATTAAGGTATGTCACTGACAATGTCATTGTCTTGCTATGTGAGCTGGAGCACGTCACAGGTTTTCCAATTTCCTCCTTTATAAAGCTGGTAATAAAATACCAGTAAATTTCTGGGGAATAACTACTGAATGAATCATAAGCAAATGTTATAAAATTATAATCATTTACAAATATTAATTTTCAACTAATGTATAACAGAATGACCAAAGTATGAACTGAGGTTTTTCCCTCTTCCACATGTATAATGTATTGCCAATGTATTATAAATACTGTTTTTCATCATTGTGGTTTATCTTCTTTAAAATATATACAACCCACTTAATGTTAATTATATTCTTAAAATATAAGTAAAATTTTTGAATAATTTCCTGCCAGAAGCTGGTCCACCCTTGCTGCTTGACACAGTCGCTGAAGGGAAGAAACATCTGCACAGCTTATGTCTCAAGGGACCTGGCGTATATGGTATATGTTTGCTCCCCCTCTTAACGCTATGTGTTTTAAACAGAACCACCTCCCCAAGAAAGGTTGTTTCCCCAGGTGAGGATTTTTCCCTGGAGTTAGGGAGGGAATAAAACCCCTTAATTAAGTGCCAGGCGGGTAATTAATCACTTTAACTACGAACAAGCTACATAATCTTTACTTAGGATAATCTCCTTCAGTTACTTCCTTGTAGTTTAATAGAACAATAGAGTAACCTTGGAATGGGGATAAGAAACGCCCTAATCTTTGGAATAGAATTGATAGGATTAAAATCAACTGGTATAAATACAGATGTAACAAAACAATAAACACAGAACATGGAACCAGGCTGGAGATCCTGGCTAGAACCTGGCTGGAGAACCCAGCGAGAGAACATGGCAAGAGAACCTGGACAGAACTTGGCTGGAGATCCTGACTAGAGAACCTGGCTATGATGATAGACTGAACACTACCTTCGTATCATTCCTTCTTTGCTGACTCTGTCCACACCTTTGGGAACCCCTGGACCTGCTGGGGCTGGACCCCAACAATTTCCCTGGGGATATTTTATAAAATCTGTGGGGGCGTTTTTCTTTTCTCATTAAGGATTATAGGAATAAATATGTAGGACCCCTATCAGACTAAGATTGACTGGTTTCTGAAGTGAATGCTATAATAAAAGGGTAATCTGTCACTCTGGGCATGCTATCTCTGCCAGCCTGTAGGCAAATGAAATTGTAGCTGGCATATGACCAGAGATGCTAGAACAGGGGTGGGCAAACTTTTTGACTCGAGGGCCACAATGGGTTCTTAAACTGGACCGGAGGGCCGGAACAAAAGCATGGATGGAGTGTTTGTGTGAACTAATATAAACTCAAAGTAAACATCATTACATAAAAGGGTACGGTCTTTTTTTTTTTAGTTTTATTCATTTCAAACGGGCCGGATCCGGCCCGCGGGCCGTAGTTTGCGCACGGCTGTGCTAGAACCTACAAAAAACATTTTTCAAAAATTTAATTAAATGCCTTAGATAAGATCCACCAAAACTACTTTTCTCATAATACTAATTTTAAACAAGAAAATCTCACAGAGAAAAACATGTAAAGATGAGTGAATAGATTTACAAGAATATTTTTAAAGGATTTCTTTTACCTATATATAAAAAAAAAAAGCAAACGCGGAACACAGAAAAATAGTGCACCTCAGATTTCCCAACACTCAACAAGATTTTTATAGTCCCTACAGAGTGAAAAAGCAAAGAACAAAGAGTTTCATAGCCTTCAATAGATTACTTGAATAGACACTATTACACATAAAAATGCCAACAACTTGATTTTAAAACAAGCTTTAAAAAACTAAATACCACAGTGCCCTCTACTGTCATTTTAAAGGAATATAATCTGTATAATAAACAAGTTTTTAAATTTCTGAAACCAACTAAAAAAGAAACAGCTCTGCCCTGGCCAGTCAAGGACGCCTACCTCGGTTGCAGGATCTATCCCTCATCCCAGCCCCAGTCTGGGCACATTCGGGACACAATCAATTAATGTGTCTCTTTCATGTAGATGTTTCTCTTTCTCTCTCTCTCTCTCTTTCTTTTCCCCCTTCCCTCCCTCCGTCACTCCTCCCTCCTTTTCACTCTCTCTAAAAATCAATGGAAAAAATATCCTCAGGTTAGGATTAACAAAACGAAAAAAAGAAAAATAATCCTCTAACTAAAAAAAGGAAACAGCTCTTCTTTATTAATATTATAGTAAACTTTTACCTCATAAAGAGAAAAAAATAACGTATGTGTCTGATTGCTTCAAATATAAATAACAATATTTTCATACTCCCAAAAGTTGTTTTTATCACTATACTATTATTTTATAACTGCCTTCAAGAGTAGAGGAAGGATAAGCTTAGAAAATAAAATCATGTTATAGGAAAGGAAACAACTCTATAAAGAGAATAAATATCTTTAAATGAGATTTCAGAGACCGGTGCTCCAGAGGTCTAAAGCAGTGCTCTCCACTCCCCAACCCCTCCCCTTTGACAAATTTGCCTTTCTGACTGAAAAGTGAGATGCCACTAATACAAATGAGACGCTGACCATAGGCAGGTAAAGGATTCAAGAGATAAAAGCTCTATCTTAAAAAAAAAAAAAAGACAATAATTAAAATTGCTTCTCTCCCACTGATCCCCCCCACACACACCCCCGCAAAAAAAAAAAATTGCTCATCCCAAAGTAACTAAAAGTAGTCATGGACACAGGAAAATGGAAGAATTGATGGATTATAAGACAAACACTTCCCTCAAAGAAGTTATTATATGCAACAGGAAAACAAAAGCAGCCAGACTATTCATTTCAGTATAATTCATTATTATTTGGTATACTAATAAAAATATGAAAGCTAAAGCAGCTATACTTCTTAGTAGTCATCTGACCTTGAGAGACTATAAAAGTGAATAACTAATTCATAAAGCTGTCTTATGTACTGAATAAAAATATAGATGTAAACGCACTTGTAACCTGTGAACTCTTTAAGTAATGACAAATTTTAGACTATACTACTTCTGAATATGTTTTCTCACTACATAAGCACTAACAGAACTATGAATTATTAATTTTGGGCAAATATACTTTAAAGAATTAATATGCTTTGATGTTCTTTGAAGAAAACTTCTATCAGAGGCTAATAACTAACTCTTATTTTTCTTGGGGAATATAAATCAAACATTTAGAAAGCTCTAATGTGATTTTTTAAATTGGTCACTCCTCCTTGGAGACTTAATTAAGATTATGAAAAAAAAATTCCCTTTTGACATATATCATCTTTGCTCAACTTTAAACATATGATTAGCTTGCAAAGCAATCTGTAAATCAGTTAGCTTTCCACATATATTACTAATGAACTACTTCAAAGAGTAAACATATTTTCTATACTAACAGAAAAGAGAACATTACCTTAATAACTTTCTCTTAGGAATATGATACTTTGGAAATGCACAAAAAATTAAACTTGCAGATTGTCTAAGTTTTTAACCCTAAAAACTATCATCAATAACCTAGTTGATTTCAATTTTGTAATCCTCACCTTAGGATATGTTTGTTTCTTTATTGACTTTAGAAAGAGAAGGAGAGAAAGTGGGGGGTGGGGGGAGAGAGAGAGAGAGAGAAACATGGAGTGATCACTTGCCTTCCATATGCACCCCCACTGGGGATTGAATTTGAAAACCGGTTCTGTGCCCTAACCAGGAATTAAAAACCACGACCTCCAGTGTATGACACAATGCTCCAAAAACTGGGCACCACTGGCCAGGGCTAACCTAGTTGATTTTAAATTTACCAAAATTTAAAATTTGTTTTTTTTCTAATTCTAATTAGATACCAATTCAACAATCTTTATTTCAAACTACCTTGGGGGAAAGCTTAAAAATGGCGGCAGAGTAAGTGGACATTACACAGACATGCTCCCAGGACCAAACTGACATTACAACTAAAATATAGAAAAACTTCCTGAATAATCAACAGAAGACTTGCTAGAGACAACCCTAATAACTGAGGACCGAAAGTGGAGACCACAGAGAGACTGGTAGGGGGGCAAAGGTACAAAAGGGCTGGCCGGGCTCCAACAGACAGCACCTGAAGTTCCAGAGATATCTCAGCTGTGAGGGGTTGCCACTGAGAACTCTGTAGTCTAATCCCCAAGCTGGGTCCCCCAGCAGAAAGCACCAGAACTGCGAAGGGTGCCCACATAACATTTGGCTGTGAAAAGCAGCAGGGTCGCTGTCTGCCAGGGAATATACAGCTGGAAATTCAGGCACCCTCTTAAAGGGCCAATACACAAAATTCCTTGTCGAGCCACCACCTTGTGCTCTGGCAGAGGGAAGGCAGAGTGGACTGGAGCTGTGTGAGCAGAAGCCAGGACTGGGGGCTTTGGGGTTAGAGCTCAGAAGACAGACACCCCGGTTTCCTATGCTGAGTCATTCCCTCATGCTGTGGAGGTAGGTCATCTTTCTCACGCAGACATTTGCTATACAGGCTACCTTGCCTGGGGGGAAGAACATCTTGCCCATGGTGTGGAGTTGCTCAGGCCTATAAGAGACTGAGAATAACAATTAGCCTCCAAGCAGAAGCAACTGCTCCACCCTGCTGAAAAAAACTCCTGAAAATCCTATCAATCTGTAGACCAGTGGTTCTCAACCTCCTGGCCCTTTAAATACAGTTCCTCGTGTTGTGACCCAACCATAAAATTATTTTCGTTGCTACTTCATAACTGTAATGTTGCTACTGTTATAAATTGTAATGTAAATATCTGATATGCAGGATGGTCTTAGGCGACCCCTGTGAAAGGGTCATTCGACCGCCAAACGGGTCACGACTCACAGGTTGAGAACCGCAGAGGTGTCTCTGGAGACTTTGAGTCTTTGAGTTTTTGCCTAATCAGAAGCAGCACTTGACACTGTCCTGCACTAGAGATTGGGAGGCAGAGCAATCTACCTAAACAAGCAGCCAAAATGAGGAGGCTAAAAAACAACCCCCAAATGAAAGAACAAGAAAATTTGTGGGGGAGCCAATATAGGATTAAGCCTGGGACTGACCTGCTGGCAAAGTCACAAACAAGTCCCAGCTTAGAGGGCATAGTCCTCTTAGCATATTTAGGCTTGACCTTATGACGCTCCCTAGATCTTACCTGGGAAGCTAATGGGCTGAGGGAAGTGCAACAAGAACAAAAACAAGTGAAACTCACAAGAACAGTGTAAACAAGTGAAACTCACAAGAACAGTGTAACTATGGTAACCACTACCTTATTTACCTCTGACTATAAAAATAAAGGCTCAGCTTGCCTCAGGATCTTTGTGGTCTCAGCCAGGCACAGGAAGATCCATGGAGACTAAAGAGAGCTAGAGAGTTCTGAACGCTGTCTCCATGTAAAACATTCTTCGCCGACTCCGTTCACACCTTTGGGAACCCCTGGACCGCTGGGGCTGGACCCCGGTAAAAATTCTCCAGAAGAAGAGATAAATGGGTAAAAGAAATTTATCTGATAGAGTTCAGAATAGTGATGGTAAAGATGCTTAACAACATGCAAAAAGATATGAATACAGAAATAAAGAATGACATAGCAGAAATAAAGAACACATTGGAAGGAATACACAGCAGATTAGAAGAAGCTGAGGATCGAATCAGTGAATTAGAAGACAGAGCTGAAAAAAATCACTCAGAGAACCAAAAAGAAAAAACAATTAAAAAAAAGGAGGGAGCTGTGGGAAAATGTGAAACATAACAATATTCAAATAGCAGGTATGCCAGAAATGAAGAAAGGGATAGAGAACATGTTTGAAGAAATAATGGCAGAAAACTTCCCTAACCTAGTAAAGGAAAAAGTCACACAAGTCCAGGAGGCACGGAGAACCCCAAGCAAGAAGAACCCAAACAGGCCCAGATCCAGACACATCATAATTAAAATGCCAAAAATTAAAGACAAAGGAGAATCTTAAAGGCAGCAGGAGAAAAGAAAACTGTTATCTACAAAGAAGCTCTAATAAGGCTGACACCTGATTTCTCATCAGAAACTCTACAGGCCAGAAGATTTTTTGGCATGACATGAAGTACACAAGGTAATGGAAAGCAAGAATCTGAAACCAAGATTACTATATCCAGCAAGGCTATCATTCAAAACAGATGGTCAAATAAAGAGCTTCCCAGACAAAAAAGGCATCACCAAGCCAGCATTACAAGAAATGCTAAAGGGACGGCTGTAAGGAGAAGAAGAAACAGAGAGAAACCTAGCCATACAGAATTAAAATGGCTACAAATAAGTACCTATCAATAACCCTAAATGTAAATAGATTAAATGTTCCAATCAAAAGGCATGGGTAGCTGAGTGGATATAAAAACATGACCCAACTATATGCTATCTACAAGAGACCCACCTCAAAACAAAAGACACACATTGGATGAAAGTGAAGGGATGGAAAAAAATTTTCTATGCAAATGGAAAAGAAAAAAAAAGCTGGAGTAGCAATACTCATATCCAACAAAACAGACTTCAAAATGAAGGCCATCACAAGAGACAACAAAGGTCACTACACATAATACTAAAGGGATCGATCCAATAAGAGGATATAACCCTGGTAAACATATATGAACCCAATGTAAATATATTAAAAAAACAAAAAACTTCTAGAGGACTTTAAGAGAGAGACAGACATAGTAGGAGACTTTAACACCCCGCTGACTTCACTCGATAGATCTTCCAGACAAAAACTTAACAAGGAAACAGTGACTCTAAAGGACACACTGGATCAGATGGATTTAACTGACATTTATAGAACATTTCACCCCAAAGCTGAAGAAAATACATTCTTTTCAAGTGCACATAGATCATTCACAAAGATAGACCACATGTTAGGACACAAAAGTCTTTACAAGTTCAAGAAAACTGAAATCATATCAAGCATCTTCTCAGATTACAGTGGAATGAAATTAGAAATCAACTACAGTAAAAACACCCAAAAACATTCAAATACATGGAGGTTAGTTATGTGTTAAGAGAAATAAATACTATTTTAAATAAATGGCCAAAAAATTGTGATTTAGTGATCACTCAAATCTAAGAATGATTTTTCATTTTTAAAACTATTTTAAGCATAAATGTTCACACAGAAAACTAATAAGACCCTAACAGCCTAATAAAATAAAATATAAAGAGCCATCAATTAGTTTATATTGATACCAGCTAATAGCAGCGGTTCTCAACCTGTGGGTCGCAACCCCTTTGGTGGGTCGAACGACCCTTTCACAGGGGTCGCCTAGGACCATCGGAAAACATATTTTCGATGGTCTTATGAACTGAGACACTGCTCCTCTATCCGTCTCCAGGCGGGTCCGCCCACATGCAGATACACCCACATACAAGTGCCTGGCGTATTAAAGGGTTGCGGCAGTAGGAAGGTTGAGAACCGCTGCCTAATAGTCTTCATATTTCTAGAATTGTATTCTAAACAATTAAACAAAATGCATAGCATGCCAACAGGGAGAAGAGCTTTTAAAAGGCAGAAAAATTTACTAGAAAAAGCTACATGCAGAAATATTGGCATGAATCATAACCCTAAAATATTAACAAAATGTAACTGAAAACAAGCTAAAATCCAGCAAGTCATTTTTATTTTTCAAAAGCAGATCAGATTAGGGGGTATGAAAGATGGAAATGCAGAGCAAAGGGGATTTTTAGGGTATGAAAATACTCTCTCTGATACTATACTAGTGGATATATATTATTAAAATTTGTCCAAACTTAAAATATGCACAACACCAAGAATTAACCTAATGTAAACTATAAACTTTGAGTGATACTGATGTGTCAATGTAGTTCATGAACAGTAAAAATGTGCCACTCTAGTGGGGAATGCTGATAATGAAGGAAATTATTCATGGGTGGGTAGGAGCAAGGATTATATGGGACATCTCCATACCTTCCACTTCAATTTTGCTGTAAATCTGAAAGTACTCTTTAAAAAGTAAAGTCTGTTGCCCTGGATGATATGGCTAGGTTGGTTGGGCCATCCTGTGCACCAAAAAATTGACCGTTTGATTCCCAGGCAGGGCACATGCCTGGGCTGCAGACTTGATGCCTGGTAGGGAGCAGCAGGACACAGCAAATCAATGTCTTGCTCTCACAAAGATGTTTCTCTCTCTCTTTCTCCTTCTCCCTTGCTCGCTCTCTCTCTAAAAATCAATAAAAAATCTTTATTTTTCAAGTAAAGTCTATTAAAGGGGGGAAGCAGATCAGAAAAGTTATAACCCTTTGCTAAACAGAGGAGACTACTTTTTAAAAGTATATATAACACTTACAACTAGCAGTTTTAAATAGACTGAAAACTATATAATAAAGCTCACATGATACTTTGGCCCTGGATTTATATTTGAAACACTTTTCTTTCATCATTTTTAAGTCTTATCATCTAACACCCTTAGACAGCTCATTTAAATAAATTATATTCAACGCCCCTTCTATTCATATAAATGGTGCCTTCTAGACACAAATTCTCCATCCTTCTCAAAAGTCTATTAAGGTTCTACTATACATAGTACACTTAGAAAATATAAAAAGTTCCTTACACTCCAGATCCCTTCTTCTGAGGTCTTACAATCCAGCCCTGGTAAAATGTCCCCAGTAAGATACCCCAAGCACTCAAGTGGTACAGATCTTCAGCGGGTCTGTTCTAGTCTCCTGGGAATGCTTTTCTCCTGGCTGAATCCTTCCCATCTTTCAAATTTCAATATAAATGCTATCTCCTCAGAAATCTTTCCTGACACCACCCCCCCTTCTATTTTTATCATAGCAACCTATTCCTTTTCTTCATTGCTGGGTGTTTTTTCAAAACTGTAATTATGTATTTGGTTTCTTGTTTACTGGTTTACTATCTGTATCCAATACCAGACTGAACAGTCCATGTGGACACTGACTCCACTGTATTACCAGTGATCAGCAGAGCACTCAATAAACAATGGTTAAAGAAATGCATAGGTCCGGTACCCAGGAGAAGTGTATGGGCTAGAGCAGTGGTCGGCAAACTGCAGCTCGCGAGCCACATGCGGCTCTTTGGCCCCTTGAGTGTGGATCTTCCACAAAATACCACGTGCGGGCGCGCATGTACAGTGCGAATGAAACTTCGTGGCCCATGCGCAGAAGTCGGCATTTTGTGGAAGAGCCACACTCAAGGGGCCAAAGAGCCGCATGTGGCTCGCGAGCCGCAGTTTGCCGACCACTGGGCTTTAGCAACAATTTTCAACCGGTGTGCCGCGAGAATTTTTAAAACATGCAACATCTGACTCTTTAGTCAGGGGCACTGAGCTCTTTTCCCTGAGATGTTAAATTTAAAAAATGACAACAGCTCACACAATAGTTGCCCAGTGTGAATGAATCAAAATTATACCTATTTTTTTTTTCAGATGAGCAAAATATATAAAATCTTTTTTGGGTGCTGCAGAATTTTAGTAATTAGTTTACGTGTGCTATGAGATCAAAAAAGTTGAAAATCGCTGGGCTAGAGATATTAGAGTTAGAGGCGATAACTTACCTATGAAAACTGGTAACATCACTTGTGGGAAGCGTGTGGTATTGGAAGAGAATTTAGAATCCTGACCTGAAGTGCAACATCTAGAGTTAAAGCAGAATAAGAAAAGAAGACTAGGGCCAAGAAGTCAGATAAACCAAAGGGGGGCCACAGAAAAAGTGTTTCAAGAAGTGAGTATTGCCCGGGCCTCGTTGGTTTGGCTCAGTGGATAAAGCATTGGCCTGCGGACTAAAGGGTCCCAGGTTCTATTCCAGTCAAGGGCATGTACCTTGGTTGCAGGCTCCTCCTGGGCCTGGGCCCTGGTCCGGGTGTGGGCAGGAGGCAACCAATCAATGTGTTTCTCTCATATCAATATTGCTCTCAGTCTTTTATTCTCTCTTCCACTCTCTCTAAAAAATCAATGGAAAAATATCTTTAGGTGAGGATTTAAAATAAATAAATAAAAATAGAGCGGCTGCACCATTTTTAAAAAATAAAAAGTGATAATTATATATATATATATATATATATATATATATATATATATATATATACATACATACATACATATATAAAGAAATGAGCCCTAGCTGGTTTGGCTCAGTGGATGGAGCGACGGCCTGCGGACTGAAGGGTCCCAGGTTCAATTCCAGTCAAGGGCATATACCTTGGTTGCAGGGCACATCCCCAGTAGGGAGTGTGCAGGAGGCAGCTGAATTGATGTTTCTCTCTCATCAATGTTTCTAACTCTCTATCCCTCTCCCTGTCTCTCTGTAAATAATCAATAAAATATATTAAAAAAAAAAAAAGAAGTGAGTATTCAACTGCAGAATGCTGCCAAAAAGTCTAGTAAGAATTGAACAGAAAAGGATCCGTTGGATTTCACCTCATGCATCTTACTGGTGGCTTTCGTGAGAGCCAACTCAGGACAGTGTACATCTGGTGACTAAGTGCAGTGTGATTCCAAGGTGAGGACGAAGGGGCACCACCTAACAGTTACATTGTGGAGGGCAACAGTGGGCTAGTTGATAGATGGAGACCTTCAGTAACCAAGGAAAATGATCCAGAACACCCAGGACAGGAAGAGAATCGTGTGTCTCCATAGCAAAAAGTTCGAAAAGCAGGGAAAGCAATCCTCACAACCCTCCTGACAAGCACCCAAACAATTGCGCGCCTTGTGAGCATTCAATAATGTGAGCTGGTGGCGGTGCTGCGCGTTCAGTCCAGAATCTCGTCCTCGGACTGTGAGAGACCACGTCTGTTTTATCCATAAATGCCTGCATCCCCAGGACCTAACAGGGTGCCTGGCACACAGTGGGTGCTCAGTAAATATTTCTGAGGGAATTTAGAATTCTGAATATAATCTTCAACGCCTCTACTAGCCACTTTTGATGGTTTCTGTCCTCCAATGCATTTTGTTTTGCTTTTATTTGTGAGATGACTGTCGCTTATGCATAACGGTGTTAACAATTACAAGGATTACTGCCATTAAGCCTTTCTTTCCCATCACTCTTAAGTTTCTTGACAGGAGAACTGAAGTCCGCTGATCACGTGACGCGCTCCGGGTCTTGCGGGGAGTGAGGCTACATAACACGAAACCTAGATAAGCGGCTTCTTACTAACGAGCAGTGACAAATGTTCTCCGTGATCGCGAGGTCAGCCAGCGGGCCCGCACCCCAAGCGCTGCGATGCCTGGGCCAGCGCTCCTAGGTCGTCGGGGAGCGCCCCGCAGCCTCGCCCGAGGCCGCCCCGCCCCGCGCCCCCCCCCCGCCCCCGCCCCCGCCCCGCCACCTCCCCGCTCCCCGTCACCTGCACCGGCTGCACTCGGGCCTCCGCTCAGCCGGCTCCACCGGCAGCTCCCACAGCCCGTCCGCACTGTCGTCCGCCTCCTCGCCCAGGGCCGCCGCCGGCGCCTCGCCGCTCTCCCGCCGCTCCTCCTCCTTCGGCGTCTGAGACCGCGAGGCCGGCGGCCGCGCGACCAGGTCCCGGGGTGTTCGCGCCTCTTTCTGCGGGTCCATGGCGGGGACGCAGCTCCGGCTGTTCACACTGAGTCCCCGCTGCCGCCAGGGGGCGCCACACGCCAGAGAACCCGGCTCGCGCCGCGCGCCGCCACGCACGCACGCCACGTCCGGGGGCGGGCCTCCGAGGTTTACGCCCCCATGGTCCCGCCCCTCAGCGGAGAAGGAACGAGCCCATTGGCCAATGTCCAGTGCGACATTTCACCTGGAACCAGACTGGGAAGTGTGGCTTGTCCTAGGGAAGTGTGAGGTTAGCTTGGCATCGCTGGGGCAGGTAAAGGAATGCCCTCTGAAAACGCCGCAGGTAGCAAAGCCCAGTGAACCGTCCTTAATTTCACTTCTTTAAAAGCGAAAATAAGATGGAATTCAGCCTTTTCCGCCTTAGCAGGGCCCTTGAAGAATTTGCTGGGTGAGTGTTCACAGCAGTTGCAGCAGCTGATGTACGTGATAGCTAAAGGCCACGCCAGGAGATGTTGCACTGACTGAAAATTGCATTCACTCTTGCCTGATTCATGCAAACTTCTTGCTCTAGAAAGGCAGGGACCTGTGTCCTGTGTCTTGTACTTGGTATTTCTCCCGGCATCAAGCGTACAGTAGACACCAAGTTTTTGTTAAATGAGGTTTTGAGTTTTCCAAGGCCCCTAAGATCAGGAGGCAATAGGAGGGTTGAGATTTTATGGATGGGAGGGCAGGGGGGGGGGGCGGGGGGGGAGGGGACAGAGAAAGTAAAAGTAAACTACCTTGCCCAAGTTTTTACAGCTCCTGGGTAACAGCAGTAGAGCCCGCAGTTTTTTAAAAGCCAAAATGAAGTCCGCCTTACAACGAAAGCGGAAATTCTACTTGCCCAAAATGATATTGCTTCTTTTTTTTTTTTTTTTAAATTAAATCTTTATTGTTCATATTATTACATTTGTTCCTTTTTTTTCCCCCCCATAACTCCCCTCCTCCCAGTTCCCACCCTACCCTCCGCCCTCACTCCCCACCCACTGTCCTCATCCATAGGTGCACGATTTTTGTCCAGTCTCTTCCCACATCTCCCACCCTTTCCCCCCAAAGAATAGTCAGTCCATTCCCTTTCTATGTCCCTGATTCTATTATAATCAACAGTTCATTCTGTTCATCAGATTATTTATTCACTTGATTCTTAGATTCACTTGTTGATAGATGCATATTTGTTGTTCATAATTTGTATCTTTACCTTTTTCTTCCTCTTCCTCTTCTTAAAGGATACCTTTCAGCATTTCATATAATCCTGGTTTGGTGGTGATGAACTCCTTTAGCTTTTCCTTATCTGTGAAGCTCTTTATCTGACCTTCAATTCTGAATGATAGCTTTGCTGGATAAAGTAATCTTGGTTGTAGGTTCTTGGTATTCATCACTTTGAATATTTCTTGCCACTCCCTTCTGGCCTGCAAAGTTTCTGTTGAGAAATCAGCTGACAGTCGTATGGGTATTCCCTTGTAGGTAACTGAGTTTCTTTCTCTTGCTGTTTTTAAGATTCTCTCTTTATCTTTTGCTCTTGGCATTTTAATTATGATGTGCCTTGGTGTGGTCCTCTTTGGATTCCTTTTGTTTGGGGTTCTCCGCGCTTCTTGGACCTGTAAGTCCATTTCTTTCACCAGGTGGGGGAAGTTTTCTGTCATTATTTCTTCAAATAGGTTTTCAATATCTTTCTCTCTCTCATCTTCTGGCACCCCTATAATTCTGATGTTGGTACGCTTGAAGCTGTCCCAGAGGCTCCTTACACTATCCTCACATTTTTGGATTCTTTTTTCATTTTGCTTTTCCGGTTGGATGTTTTTTGCTTCCTCGCATTTCAAATCATTGACTTGATTCTTGCGCTCCTCTGGTCTGCTGTCGGGCGTCTGTATAATATTCGTTATTTCAGTCCGTGTGTGCTTAATTTCTAGTTGGTTCCCCAATATAAGATCGAGGGTCTTATTAGTTTTCGTGTAGAGCTCATTAAGTTTATCGGCAGCTTCTAAACAGTTCTTGAGAGACCTTAAAAGTGTGGTTCTGAACTCTATTTCTTCCATTGACAATTTTGTCCTGTTTCTTTGTCTCCGCATTTTGTTATGCTTCCTTGGTGCACCCCCTAGTGGTCTTTGTTCGCAGTCTTATAGATAAATCTTGATTGCTGTAGCTAATTCCAGGGAGGGTTTGACCTCCAGGCCAAGTGGCTATGAGATTCAGCTGTGTCAGCGGTGAGAGAACTTCTGTCCTCTAGGGAGGTGCTAATCTAGCCTTTGCCTGAGGCTATCCGGCAAATGCCTCTGTGCAGGGCTTGGGCAGGGCGGGTCGAACAGGATCAACAGTGTGGGCCGGAGAGAGCAGTTATGGCGGCTCTCAGTCCTGTCCCCAGGGGCTCTGCCTCTCTGAGTCCCAGCACCCTCTGCAAAGCTCGGAGAGAAAGCTGCACTCGCTCTGACCGAAGCCAGACAGTCCCGCTTCTTCCGCCTGAGTCTGGGTCCCTAAAGACTCGCCCGGATCTGGAGCTCAGAGTCTGCGACTCCCTCCCGATTGAAAACAACAACCGAGCCCTCCGCCGCCAGCCCGCTCCGAGCACTCCGCACCTCAGAATTTGACTTCAGCACTGCGCCTCCTCTGAGTGTCCGTATGCGTTTCTCTTTCCTCCTAGTTGTAGGACTTCCACTCAGCCAGCGCCCCTGTGGTTCTGGGTGATGTCCCTTCCGTTTTTTGGTTTCACTTTTGAAGTAGTTGTTCAAAGCAGCAAACTCCGGCGTTAACCTATGCCGCCATCTTGGTTCCCCGATATTGCTTCTTTTAATTTATTAATACTTTACGTTACTTCCACCAATAAAGTAGATTTACCACTAACAGTAATAGAGCAATATTGTATTTCTTAAAGTGTTGTATTTCACTATTCGGTTTTCAGTAATGTAAAGTCGAGTTTATGAATAGACTAGAGGGCTATTTTCAACTATCTTGTATTCTCTTCCCCTGCAAACAGCAGCCATCATTTCTTTGGGCTACTTCTGTAAGGGAGGGATAAGAAAAGGCTGAAACATGCGCGGGTGATGGATGCAGGATAGGGGAAAGAACTGGCACTTATGCCAGCTGGAATTAGAAGATCATCAAAACCCAAAGACTGTAGAAAAGGAGACGAAACAAAAAAAATTAATAAATATTGGCTGTAGATTGAGGTTGGAGAACCAAGTCTTTAACTACTAAAATTAAATTCTCACGTGTGATAACCTTTACACTCTCATTTCTAGTTTTAAGACGTGAAATGTTCCCTTAAGTCACTTTCTAGTAATGGTCCCTTTGGACTCCCAATAATGAGGTATGTGAAGGCAGGTGAGTCCTGACAAGCCTGCTTATATTTGACTTAACACCTCATGTCAAATCACTGGTTCTAACCTTGAAAGTATTCAAAATGCAACCATTTATCACTTCTGCGCTGGTTCAAGTCCCATCATCTCTTGCCTAGGATTTTACCGTAGGGTCATAAGTGCTCCCTTGCTCCATCCTTGTTTCTGTATAACCTATTTCCCAGAGGTTGATCAGAATCAAAGAACCGAATTGGGGGAGAGAGAAAAAAGAGTTGTTTCCCCGTATGGAAAGCAAGAAATTCACCCAATATCCAGTTTTATGAAGCCTAACTTTAAAAGCCTGGGGAAATGTATTACCCACCCAGCTGGCTGCTACTTTATGTGAGGTTACTAGGCTGAGACAGACCCTGGTATAAGAATAAAGACCATCAGTGACCCAACCTCTGGGAAATGCCAAGATACCAAGATGGGGAGCAAAAGTCCTTTAAGGGATACAACCAATTTATCAGTGCAGGAATGTGGTTGTTATTTACTTGCTGGCTATCAACAGAGGGCTGTTCCCATCTTCTAGAGGGTACTTGTAGGGAAGGCAAACTGTTATCTTTATTAAACCTTGAACCGCATCCAGCATGGCCAGGGGTGAACCTGAGGAGGGGTGGTGAAGGATTAAAGAAGACAGAGTGAGAGAATACAGTTGGGGCTAGGTGGATCACTTGTGCCTGGATGAGGACACAGAGAGACCCAGCCTGTAAGCCAGAGGTCCTCAAACTACGGCCCACGGGCCACATGCAAATACAAATATTGTATTTGTTCCCGTTTTGTTTTTTTACTTCAAAACAAGATATGTGCAGTGTGCATAGGAATTTGTTCATAGTTTTTTTTTTTTAACTATAGTCCGGCCCTCCAACTGTCTGAGGGACAGTAAACTGGCCCCCTGTTTAAAAAGTTTGAGGACCCCTGCTGTAAGCCAAAGCTTTATTTTATAGTCAGAGCACACAAAGCAAAACAAGGGAAGTGGTCAACATGTTTACAGTGTTCTTGCGAGTTTCAGCTTGTTTTGGCAGCACTTGCTGCACCTCCCACAGCCCATTAGCTACCTAGGAAAGAACAAGGGAGGACTATAAGGTCAAGCTTAATTATGCTAGGAGGACTCTGCCCCCTAAGCTGGGACTTGTTTGTGGCCCTGCCATAGGTCAATCCGAGGCTTGACCCTATAGCTGCTCCCTACAAAACCTCTTAGGGTTCCTTTTGCCTGGGTCTGAGAATTAAATTGGCATAATACAAATCAACAGAAGAAAAGCATACACAGTTATTTAACAAGCTTTTCATGACAGGAGCTTTCATGAGGCACAAAGACCCAAAGAAATTGTGAAACCAATTCACTTTTATATTAGAACAAAGAGAGGCAATTGTGAAAAGGTGACTCAGCTATGTGGGCAGGCTTAAGGAAGATAAGAATTATTTTAACAAGGTCTGTTTATATAGAATTCTCTTTATCTCAACTTCCTGTCCTTGATGATTAGAATGTATTTTTCTTACGGTGTAGGGAGGACATTTTTCGTATAGGTATTTCATCCCCTGCTTTTAAAGAAAAATCTAAGTATTTTTCTTATATTTGCTGTTTTTCAAGAGCCTTAAAGACAAAATAGTCAATATGCCAGAGCAACATATATTTGGGGTAGCATACTCTAAACTCCTTCTGGCTCAGGATCCCCATGCTACATCATCAAAGCCAGTAGTGGCAGGTTGAGTCCCCCTCATGATTCGAATCTCTCCTGCCTCTTCCTAACAGTCACATCTCTCTGACTTCCTTTTCTACTTCTATTTCCACCCAAGTAGCCCAGTATAATCTCCCTATTTTGTTAACTGCTTAGCAACCTAATTCCATCTGCAACCTTAATTCCCTTTTGTTGTGTAAAGTAACACAGTCATAGACCTAACACCAGGGCGTGCAGATCATGAGGGCCCAAATCTTGCCTTCCACTTTTGCACATCTAAAGTTAAGGTTGCAAATTCATACAAACTTCATATTAAAAAATGTAAGTATATATGCCAAAAATATTATTGATATTTATATCAAGGTGCTGGGATGGGAGGTCTCTCAGGGAGTGTGTTTTCCTTTGTCTTACAAATGTTCTGCACAATGGCCATGTGAACCTCATTTTTAGAAGAAGAATGTGGAACATTAACAACTAGACATCAAAACCTAAAATGTTCTAAAATGTCAAGTAATATAAGGAGAAGGTGGTGTCTATAAACGATCCAAATATATGCTGCTCTGGCATATTGCCATCCCAAATATATGCTGCTCTGGTATATTAACTATGTTGTGTTAAAAGGCTCTTGAATGTCAAGTAATATAAGGGAAAGGTGGCTTCCGTGGGCTACCTTTTCTTAAAAATATATTTCTGATCTTTTTTTAAAACATTTAAAAAAATATTTTGTCTTACTAAGAGATATTATCCTGTATGCTATTGGTTTGTGAAATGCCTGCTCTGAGCCTATTGATTTCAAAGAGGAAGGGAGAGGGAGACAGACAGAAACATCAATGGTGAGAGAATCATTGATCGGCTGCCTCCTGCACTCCCCTTACTGGGGACCGAGCCTGCAACCAGGCATGTGCCCTTGTCCAGAATTGAACCTAGGACCCTTCAGTCCACAGGCCAACACTCAATCCACTGAGCCAAACTGGCTAGGGCTTTCTGATCTTTTTTTAAATGTGAATTGGTAGTGAGTCCAGTGAGCCTCATATGTATTGTATGTTCCTTAAGTACATCTATAATGGTTATTTTGACATAAAGTGTTCTTAAATGACCTAGTTGATGATGAAGATGTGATGGTCTCTCCCTCAACCCCTAAGGCCTGGACCGTTTGCTGCTCCCTCTAACTCCAGTGAAGAGGTTCAGCTTCTTTTTCTCAGGGCAGCGCCTTCCTTCATAATTCATGCCTTTCACCCAGCTTCTCTCCCAGGTCACCTGCACCATCTCTTCATTTGTTATGCCATTGGTTTAATCTCTCTTTTTCCATTCTTTTTCCTTAAGTTTCCTGACACCAACTCTATATAAAAATGTCCTTAATTTTTCCTGCCTTGGTTTCCTCAGGGATCTATTGTAATTTTTATATTTCCTGGCTGTGCAGTTTTGCTTTCATCTTTTCTTAAAAGTCTAGGTTTAATTAACTTGGAAATTTATTGCTCCTTATCTACACATAATTTTGAGTTCTGTTCACAGGCTTATTTTTTAAAGTTTCTTCTTTCCTTAGATTTGTTTGTTTTTCAAATAAGTATTGTAACAGGAGACACTTTTACATTTTGACTTAAATATCCTTCCTGAGAGTTAAATAATGAAAATATAAAAATAAATTCAAACAACTGGCAATATTTAAATTTAACTATTGGAATGAAATAAAAATGTAACTCTGTTATTAGAAACAACTGATTTTAGAGCAGGAAGGGAGCTTAAAGATCATCTGACACAGTACTTCTCCACCCTGGTTTACATTGGAATCATCTGAGGGGCCCCACAGGCAGCCAGTGTAAATAAGAGGAAAATCTTTGAGGTAGTTTTGTAAAAAAATAAATAAATAAAATAATAATAATAATAATAATAATAATAGATGGAGCCACTTTAAAATGGAGCCAGAGCTACCATTCCAGAGTCACTGTCCCGCACGTCTTATGCCTCAAATCTTTGGAATGTTAAATTAGGGCAAAATCACCTTTGGACTGGGCCTGAAACAACATTGTGTCCCAAAGAACTATTTGCAAAGATAATAAGAAAGCAGATATTATGACTATAAGACTGATGACTCACAGACTGAAAATTGTTTAGAATTAGTATCACTATGTTAGCTTTTCTGTACTCATAGAAAGGCCTTCCTCTACTGATGTAATTGTCCTTCCCTTTCTCATAAACACCCCTTGCCTTTGTCTCTTTATCAGAATATTTTGTGGGCTTCTATCTAAATCAGTGCTTTCTGAATAGATATTTTTTTTAATCTCAAATAAATGTTTGTTGCCCCTTACTTTGAAAGATATTTTATTTTTAGGTTAACAATCTCCAACAAACCAATTTCTTTTTTTGTGCCTCCCAGATAACTATTCTCTGTTATTTTTAAAACAATTTCATAATGTTTATAGGCTCTATTTACTGGCCATAAATACAACTGTAATTTTGGCATTTATATAACACTAACAGCCGGGTGCACAAAAATTTGTGCACTGGGGGGGGGGGGGGGTCCCTCAGCCCAGCCTGTGCCCTCTCGCAGTCTGGGACCCCTCGGGAGATAACGACCTGCTGGCCTAGGCCTGCTCCCGGGTGGCAGAGGGCAGGCCCAATCCCTAGGTGCAGCCCCTGGTCAGGCTCAGAACAGGGCTGATTGGAGAGTTGGGGCGCCACCCCGTCACACTCAAGGCAGGGTCGATAGGGAGGTTGCTGTGCCACCCCCTGTCACGCACAGAGCAGGGCCAATCAGGGGGTTGGGGCGCTGCCCCCTGTCACTCACAGAGCAGGGCAGATCAGGAGGTTGGGGCACCGCACCCTGTCACACTCAGGGCAGGGCCGATGGGGAGGTTATGGCTCTACCCCATCACACACAGAGCAGGGCCAGTGCGGGGCGGTTGGGGCGCTGCCCTCTATCACCCACAGAGCAGGGCCGATCAGGGGTTTGGGGCGCGACCACTGTCACACTCAGGACAGGGCCGATGGGGAGGTTATGGCTCTACCCCGTCACACACAGACCAGGGCCTTTGGGGGGGGGGGGGGGTTGGGGTGCCGCACTCTGTCACACACAGAGCAGGGCCGATCAGGGGGTTGGGGTGCCGCAGCCTGTCACACACAGAGCCGCAGGGCAATCGGGGTTTGGGCGCTGCCCCCTGTCATGCTGAACCCGGTGCTGGGAGGCATATTACCCTTTTACTATATAGGATAGAGGCCTGGTGCATGGGTGAGGGCCGGCTGGTTTTCCCTGAAGGGTGTCCTGGATCAGGTGGGGGTCCCTCTTGGGTACCTGGCCAGCCTGGGTGAGGGGCTGATGACTGTTTGCAGATGGTCACACCCCCTTTAGGGTGGGGGTCCCCACTGGGGTGCCTGGCCAGTCTGGGTGAGGGGCTGAGGGCTGTTTTCAGGCTGGCGGGTGACTGAAGCTCTCAACCACTCCATTTTTTCTTTTTTTTTAATTCTGGGCCAGCTTTAGCTCTGAGGCTTGGCTCCAGCTCTGAGGCCTCGGCTGCTGAAAGCAGATATCTGCTTTGTTTGGGTTCTATAATCGAAACACTGTATCAACTCCAGCTCTGAGATCCCGGTTGGCTAAAAGCAGGTTTCTGGGATTTTGTTTAGCTTCTATATTTGTAACAATGTTTCAAACTGCAAGCTCAGAGGCCGGCAGCGGCAGGCGGGGAACGTTGGCTTCCTCTGTCACTGAAGCAAGCAAGCCTCATGTTTGCTTCAAGCTGCCTGGCTGCCGGCCGCCATCTTGGCTGGCAGTTAATTTGCATATCACCCTGATTAGCCAATGGGAAGGGTAGTGGAGGTACGGCTAATTACCATGTTTCTCTTTTATTAGATAGTACTAGAGGCCGGGTGCACGACATTCTGGTCCCTCAGCCAAGCCAGCACCCTCTCGCAGTCCGGGACGCTTGGGGGATGTCCGACTGCCAGCTTAGGCCCACTCCTGGCAGTCGGACATCGCCCAAGGGGTTCTTAGCGCTGCTGCGGAGGCAAGAGTGGCTCCTGCCACCGCCACTGCGCTTGCCAGCCATGAGCCTGGCTGGTCAGTGCACATCATAGCGACCAGTTGTCCCACCATTCAGTAGATTTGCATATTAACCTTTTATTATATAGAAGAGGATAGATCAGTAACAGATACTACATTCCTGATTCCTATAGGCACACACTGCAATGAGAGATATTACTATTGAGAAAGAGGAGAAAAGGCTTTATTTCCTCAAATAGTATATAAATTTATGTTTTGTTTTGTTTTGGGAATCAAAATTATGCTCAGAGATTGATTAGTGTTTGCCAGCAATTTGTTTAACAAAGGTTCAGAGTAGGCATTTCACAAACCAATAGCATACAGGATAATATCTCTTAGTAAGGCAAATTAAAAAACAACAACATTCCTAGCAAATGGCAAATTAACAACACTGTTATTCCAGGCAAGGGTCCCTTGTTTCAGTACCCTGCCTCTCCATGGAGGCCTCCCTGTCCCCCTACCTTGCCTCCTGCATGAAGGGTCCTTTGTCCTTCCTACTCGGCCCCCTTCATGTAGGGTCTTCTGTTTCTCTGCTCTGTCCCCTCATTCATAGGCTTCTGGGAAGTCTGTGCTCAGGTCTCCAGTCTTTATCTCTTCTTCCTCCAGGGAAGACAGGGGACCCTCCATGGAGAAGGCAGGTCAGGGGACACAGGATCCTCCATGGAGAAGGCAGGGCAGGGGACATGGGATCCTCCATGGAGGGGACAGGGTCCTCTCTCCCCCTGCCCTGCTCCCTCTATGGATGGTCCCTTTCCCCCTCTGCCTTGTCCCTTCCATAGAGGGTCTTCTGCTCCCCTTCCCTGTCCCCCCCTCACAGACCTCTGCAGGGTGTGTGCTAGGGTCTTCATCTCTCCTGCCATCAGGCTGTGTGCCCACTCTCTGTACCTGAAGCACTTTCCTCACCCTCTTCATCTGTCTAAATCCTACGTGTGCTTTCAAGACTCATCTCAAGCCACAAGAAAAGATGAAAAATGCAATATGCAACAACATGAGAATATTATGCTAAGAGAAATAAGTCAGTCATAAAAAGCTAAGAACCACATAATTTCACTCATATGTGGGATATAAAACTGAAACTCATAGACACAGAAAACAGTATGATGGTTACCTATGGGAACGGGCATGGATGGTAGTAAAGGATAAAGGAGCCAAATGTACATATAACAGAAAGATTATTTTACTTTGGGTGGTAGGCACACAATAAAACATACAAATTATATATCATAGAAATTTACACTTGAAACCTATATTAACCAGTGCCACCCCAATAAATTTAAGAAAAAGATTCTTCTCAAATATTTCCAATGTAAAATTGCAGAGTCATCTTTAAAAAACATAAATTACCATGTAATGTTACAGCAGGAAGACAGCTGTCTACAAGTAGAAAGCAGACCTTCACCAGACACTGGATCTGCCAGTGTATACACACACACATACATATACATATACATATACATATACATATACATATACATATATATCAGATCATGTAATTCTAATGCCTAAAAGCCTTAATGGATCTAATAGCATTTTCAACCCACCCGAGGGCTCTTTATCTGCCCTCTGCCCTCCCCTGCACTCCAGCCAGCCTGGCTCACCATGCCTTAGGGGCAAAAGGCTGGGAGAGTCCTGCCTGGGCAGCCAGTGAACATATATCTGATGGAACATCTGAATAGAACTATAGTTCTGTTAGGAAAGAAATGGAGGGAGGCATCTGCTAGGGTCAGCCACACACAAAGGGACTAAACGTTCATGACACAATGATAAGATTGCAGCTGCATGACCTAATCATGCTCTTGCTCCTCTGCCCCATCCCAGAAGACCCATGAATTGCCCACAGCAGGAAGCAGCTCCCAGGCCTCTGAGAACCCATGGACTCACTGTAGTGTCCTTGAGCTCACATGGCTAATCTCAAGCTATGGGTTCCATATACCTTAAGTCTAAAGATGTGGTATGTTTCAACCTTTTAATTCCACTCTTACAATGAAAGCCAGGTGGTGGGCATACAATATACGGATCGTTGTACCCTGAAGTTAGAAATGTGAACAGGTGCAACTGCTGTGGAAAGCAGGTTCCTCAAGAAAAAAACAACAACACAGAACTACCATGTGATCCAGCAATCCCATTTCTGGATATTTACTTAAAGAATTGAAGCCCTAACCGGTTTGGCTCAGTGGATAGAGCATCGGCCTGCAGACTGAAAGGTCCCAGGTTCGATTTTGGTCAAGGGCATGTACCTTGGTTGCAGCCACATCCCCAGTAGGAGGTGTGCAGGAGGCGGCTGATCGATGTTTCTCTCTCATCGATGTTTCTACCTCTCTATCTCTCTCCCTTCCTCTCTGTAAAAAAATCAATAAAATACAATTTAAAAATATATATTTTAACCCTTTTCAGTCCAACCTCGAGGCTGATTCGACAGACCAGGCGCTAGGAGCAGGCCCAACATCAAGCAATAAGAACATTAAAAAGTTCAACATTCAATCCCGTCAATTAATTTGGACCAGACTGTTTGAATTCCAAAAATAACATTGGCCCGCAAAGGGTTAAAGAATTGAAGGCAGGGTCTTGAAGAAATATATGCACACCCATGTTCACATCAGTGTTATTCACAATAGCTAAACATTGAAGCAACTCAGGTATTCCAGTGATGGATGAATGGATAAACACAAGGTGGGTCCACCAATACAATATTATTCCTTCTTAAAAGGAAAGACATTGTTAGAGATCTAAGACAGTGGCCACCCTATCAAGAGTGGGAACCAAAGCATATCTACCTAATAAATAGAAACAAAGAAACAGCCATAATGGGAAGACAAAGAAACATGCCCCAAATGAAAGAACAGAATAAATTAGAGGGGGAAAAAAGTTAAATGAAGGAAAGGCAAGCAATCTGCTAGATGTAGAGATCAAAGCAGTGGATATGTGGATGCTCATTAGAAAAAGAATGTATGAAATCAGTGAGAACATAAACAGATAGCATGAAAAAGGACATAGAAACTAAAAAAGAACCAATCAGAAATTAACAATACAATATCTGAAATGAAGAATACTCTAGAAGGAATAAACTGTTGATTGGATGAAACAGAGGATCAAATAAGCAATTTCAGAGACAGGGTAGCAGAAAACACACATTCAATGCAGCAAAAAATAATAATAATAATAATAATAATAATAATTAAAAAATAAAGATAGTTTAAGGGACCTTTGGAACATGAAGCATAACAACATCCACATCATAGGGGTAACAAAGAAGAACAAATAGAGCAAGGGATTAAGAATCTATTTGAAGAAATAATTGAAAACTTCCCTAACCAGGTGAAGGAAAAAGACACACCAGTCCAGGAAGCACAGAGTGTCCCAAAGCAGATGAACTCAAAGAGGTCCACGCCAAGACACATCATAATTAAAATGACAAAGATTAAAAACAAAGAATCTTAAAATCAGCAAGAGAGAGAGTTACCTTCAAAGGAGCAACTGACATTTCAGGAGAGAATGGTTTAGAACAAATTATTCAAAGTGATAAAAAGCAATAAACTAAAGCCAACACTACTCTACCTAGCAAGGCCATCATTTAAAATTGAAAAAAAATAAAATAAAGAGCTTTTCAGTCAAGAAAAGACTAAAAATGTTTGTCACCACCAAATCAGTAATACAGTGCCTATTAAAGGATCTTCTTGAAGAAAAAGAAAAAACAACACGAACACAGTTAAAAGAATAAAATGGCAATAAATACTACCCTATCAATAATCACTTTAAATGCTCCAATCAAAAGACATAGGGTAGCTGAATGGATAAGGAAATAAGATCCATATGTATGCTGTCTACAAGAAACCCACATCAAAATAATAGATACACACAGACTAAAAGGAAAGGGATAAAAAAAAAAAAGACATTTTATGTAAATGGAAATGAGGAAAATGGCTGAGGTAGCAATATTTATATCTGACACGATTCAAGGACATGTGATGATCAGAGGGAAGGTGGCACCATAGTAGGGAGTCTATGCTTTTAAATGATCTGCAGATCACAACTGCAGAAATGGTGCTTACACTCTATCAAAGGTAAGGGATGATTAATAATTTTTCTCTGTGTATTTGGCATTATGGTGCTCGACATTTGATGATAATAGTACCTTATCTCTACATGCTCTCTTCTTCCAGAGATGGCTCTATTCTGCAGGAGGTTAAACCAAGATTAGAGACGAAAAGTAACTCATCAAAAGTCCAACACTTACTCAGAGGTTAAGCCCGGGAGATTCTAATTGCCCATCAAAGACTGTTAACGTAATAACGGACTTTCCAATGTCTGAACCCAGTGAAATCTATTTGTGTTCCATGTTGTGGGCCTGGGAACCACTATGGCTCTTCCTCTCCGCCCAGTGACTCAGGGACCCAGGGCTTTCAGACAGGTGGCTTCACTGAGTGCCCTGGAGGCCTGCTGACCCTCCACATTCAGCTGACAATGGCATGCAGGACCAACAGACAGGCATATCAGGAAGGCACGGGAGGAGCTATTCACAGCTGGTCCCACCTACTGCCAATCCGGAACCACAAGGCGAGAGAGGCTCACAAATGCAGAACGGTGTGAACACCATGCCTCTCGAAACCCGGGACCGCATGCTCACTCTCTGTCCCCATATCTGTGCCGCCAACTCCGTCCACCTTTTTCAGGAAGAATACCCAGAGAGGAAAACAAAAAGTACCTCATATCAACCAACAGAGCACTTCAAAGGTCTATGAAAAAAAGACACTGTTCATTTATTTCTAAAGAAAGTCTACTTGCTGTCCAGGCTCACTTTCTTCCTTCCCTTTCTTCTAAAAAAAAAAAAAAAAAAAAAAAAAAAAAAAAAAAAAGGATACCACATCATTCTGGAGCCACCAAGGGGGAGCAGGTCCACAGCCAGCCGTCCCCTCACTGGTGATCACCACGAGCTAGGGACAGAATAGAAAAGGCTGGAAACTGCGGACTCTGGAAAGGAAGCAGCCACAGGCAGACTGGCGGGAAGTCAGAACCTGACAAATGCCCTAGCTGGTTTGGCTTAGTGGATAGAGTGTCGACCTGCGGGCTGGGGAGTCCCTGGTCCATTCTGGTCAGGGACACATGCCCGGGTTGCGGGCTCGATCCCCATTGTGGGGCGTGCAGGAGGTAGCCGATCTATGATTCTCTCTCATCATTGATGTTTCTATCTCTCTCCCTCTCCCTTCCTTTCTGAAATCAATAAAAATATATAGAACCTGACAAATGAGCAGCCTGGAGGTGAGCTGATTGGTTTTCCCTCCTGATCACAGCAGGACTGGAATGACACAGAGAGGACTGGACAAAGGGCTGTCGGAGCCAGACTGGGGCACTGCCCGGGAACATTCCCTCTTCTCTCCTGGCCCTGCACCTACCCTGAAGCTGCAACCAGAACAGGAATTAAGCTCCTAAAATGCCACGGAAAACTGGTTTCTGGCGAGGACCCACAGGGCCCATTTTCCACAGTTTTGGGCGAATCCTGATTATTTTTTCTCTTTTTTTTACTCTTTCCACTTTGCCCTGATAACCACCCAGTTATGTGAAGCTTCAACACAGCACATGAGGGGAGAGGTATCTCAGATTCTGAGAGAAACCGGAACTTCTAACCTGAGGACCGGGGAAAGTGGCAGAGACTCAGGAGAAGAGGCACCTATGGTGAGCTGGGCCTGCAGGGAGCACGCCCCGGACACCAGCGTGGGCTCTGTGCCACCTGGGCCGAGGTCACCCCCACAGATGCTGAGACAGAACTGCAGTCTGAACTTACTAATAATGTTCTCACAGACGTAAACAGTGGTCTGACAACCTCAGCCTTTCAGTGCTGGGAAGACTGACTATGAAACCCTGTCCAGTAAAGGCAGCACATCATCGCTAGCTTTATACGAAGTTTGGAAGGAGATAACAAATTTGAACAGGCAGAGGTCAAGTGGAAGAAAGCCAGCGACCCGGAGTGTTTGCAGACCTGCCATGCTCTGGCTTTTAGTTCCAAGAACAAGTTTATTTCTTCAAATAAATCTATTATTTTTTTGCATTTTCAGTTTTTCCTATGTTGTCTATGTTAGAGACTAAATTTCTTGTCTCAAAGGTAAACATAAGCAAGTGAAGATCAGCTCTCAGCCCTGGGTGTGGCTGGAGGAAGGAGGTGCTAATTCAGCATGAGTTCCAGCAAGAGCATAGGCCCAGCCAGACCTCTGCCCCGGGGAAACCATGATAAAAAACATTTCTAATAGTTATTATAATTTACTTGATTTCTCAAAATATGTTATTTGTTTCATTGAGAGATATAAACAAGCTAAATAATTACTAATTCTTCATCATTTATTAATTGTGTGAAACAAGGAAACTTATTTTAATTTCCCTGAACCTATTTCCTTCTGGTAAAAAGAGAAGAATGATACATATAGGACTCAACTTATTTTAAGTATAACTATCAGTATTAATGAGGTATATAGGTTGTGAGAAATTTTATCAGTGTCTATAAACATCTAGTATAGTGTGATTCTTTGGGCTAGTCTTAAACTGCACTCATGCTTCTTCTAAAACAAAAATAGATCATCATATACCCATATAACAGCATTTTCAGTAAATAGGGGCTTTGTGTAAAACATGTCTCCAAAATGTAAAATGTAAGATTTCCCAAGTGTGACTGCCACAATGCATTCACTCAAGCATTCTAACATCTGATATTCTAACATTTTTATATTTAGTTTTGTTTAACTTCCTCATTTTTTTTGGCAATAGTCACATCTGCTTCAGCAATTTTAAACTTCCTTCTGCAAAAGGTGTTTAAAAATATGCATGTTTATGTAATATAAACATTATCTCTTTGGAAACTTAAAAAATGCAGTAAATATGGTAAGAAATTGAATTATAACCATTCATAAGAGAATTTATGTCAGGCATATTTTGCTCAGAGGTTTTGGCTCAAGTCACTTATGTAGCAAAAACCGTGATTTACAGTGATAAACATCTCTAGCTGAATCATCAGTGGAAACAGCAACTCAGGAAATATAAATTCTGATCTTAGCTCTTTCTGATATATATATAATTTTATAATTTCATAATGTCAAGGCATTCATTTCACTGTAAGTAAACTCAGTTCTGTGCAATATGAAATTGGGGAAACAATAAATATCTACTTAACCATGTTATAAAAAAAGGAAAGAAGCTTTATGGTATCAAAGGAAGAGAACTAGCCCCAGAGTTAGAAGATCTAGCTTTTAAGCATAGTCTTGTCACTTAAAATAGTCATTTTAATTTAAACAAGCTACCTCATTTCCAGAGGCTGTCATTTTTCCTTATTCATAATAATATATATCTTATTTACCTTGCAAGGCTGTGGGGAAGAACAAAATGGGATAATGTTGCTTAAAAGACTTTATAAATTATAAAGTGCTGTATAAATGTGTTATAATTTTAGAAATAACACCAGGGCTTTGTTATATTTCTGGTACCAGAGGCTGCAGTTCTTCCACAGTATCTTGGGGGAAGAATTTCAGGGACACTCATGTAAGAAGAGATTTAAATGATAGTGGCAAATTTATTAGAGCAAAAAGAGATAGTGTACACTCAGAGGAACAGAGAGTGGGCAGGCTTTATGGTAGTGTCTGCATGGACGCAAGAAAGGATGTTACAGAGGCAAAAGAGGAGTGCTGTACCATTGCTCGCTGCTCCTCTGGTTGCAAGTCTTACAGGGACCCTTAGAGTTGAGGAGAAAATAAGGCAGAACGTACATGTCCAAGAGAAAGAAGGACACGGATGTGCCCCAAGGAGGATGTGAGCTGGGTGCCTGGCTTTTCCCAGGCTTCTGTTTGTGCCCTCCTCCCACCCACCCCCATCCAATCTCTTTCCTAGCTTTTCCGAGGTCTTGTGCCATTCTCCAATCGGATCCTTTTCCCAGATTTTCCCAGGTTAGTCTCTTCCCCCTTTATGGTCACCATTTTGGCTTCTACTGTGCATGCTTCATAGTTTTGTTTCATTATTTGGCTTCTGCTATATATGCACTTAGTAAAAAGAATCCCTCTGCTTCATCTTGGCTTCTACTATGCATGCACTTAGTGAAAGGAATTTCCCCTTGCCATTTTGTGACACCCCTCCCCCCAAGCCTGTAACCACTTGGGGTAACTGTAAGGCTGACTTTCCTACCTTGTTGACTAGAGGGGATGTTGTCCAAAATGATGCTGGTTACTCCCCAGGGCGACTGTGAAACTTTGTTTCCTGACTTAATCAGGCTTAACCAGATGTCTGCCTCCTTTCTCTTTCGTTAATAACTAACTGCCTACTCTGGCAGTTCTGTCTGCTTTGGCATGCAATCCGAATGCTGTTCTATTTTAAACTATTTGAAGGGTTATGTCAGTAGCAAGGCTACATATATTTATCTTTGCAGGAATTTTGAGGTAGGAATTATAATGAAATTAAAAGGATATTTATTTTGGAATTCTGTTGCTGTTAAGTCATATATACATGCTATTTCCTTTTTTAAATTTATCTTTATTGTTGAAAATATTACAGATGTCCCCTTTATATATGCTATTTCAATGAATTACATTTGTTTTGAGAAATATCGGACTTTTCCCTGTTCATATGTTCTCCATTCCTTTCACCACCAGTCATGTCCCAGGAACAATAAGCTAAAAATGAATATAGAATCACCAATGGTCACCTTCATATTCCAGACCTCTTGGAAGACTATAATACAATCAAACAAATTTGAAAAGCATTCATGGAGCTAGCTGTAGTAAAAATTAGACATAGCATAGTGATGGTTCATTTTATTTGCTGCCCCTTCTTAAATCAGGTAACCTCCAGGTATTTCTAGGGTACAATCAAATCTCTGTGTTTTTGTTTTTGTTTTTTAATCAAAAGCACATCTCCCTGGCCAATTTGGCTCAGTGGACAGAATGTCGGTCTGCAGACCTAAGGGTCCTGGGCTCAATTCTGGTCAAGGTCATGTACCTTGGTTGCAGGTTCCTCACAGGCCAGGGCCCTGGCAGGGGCTGGTGAAAGAGGCAAACAATCGATGTGTTCTTTCACATCAATATTTCCCTCTGTCTTTCCCTCTCTCTAAAAATCAATGGAAAGCCCTAGCTGGTTTGGCTCAGTGAATAGTGTGTCTGCCTGTGGACTAAAGGGTCCCAGGTTCAATTTTGGTCAAGGGCACATTGCCCGGGTTGCAGGCTTGATCTCCAGTAGGGGGCATGCAGGAGGCAGCCGATCAATGATTCTCTCTCATCATTGATGTTTCTATCTCTCTCTCCTTCTCCCTTCCTCTCTAAAATAAAATATATATATGTATACACACACACACACACACACATATCCTACTAATAAAAGAGAAACATGGTAATTGGCGTACGACCGCTACCCTTCCCATTGGCTAATCAGGGCGATATGCAAATTAACTGCCAGCCAAGATGGTGGCCGGCAGCTAGGCAGCTTAAACTGAACATGAGGCTTGCTTGCTTCAGTGATGGAGGACTCCAACGTTCCACGCCTGCCTTGCCGGCCTCTGAGCTTGCAGTTTAAGAAACATAGTAACACATAGAAGCTAAACAAAACCCCAGAAACCTGCTTTCAGCGAGCCCGGGATCTCAGAGCTGGAGTTGATACAGAGTTTCGATTATAGAACCAAAACAAACCAGATACCTGCTTTCAGGAGCAGAGGCCTAAGAGCTGGAGCCTCAAAGCTAAAGGTGGCCCAGAATAAAAAAAAACGAAAAAAGAAAAAAAGGAGCAGTTGGGAGCTTCAGTCCCAGCCTGAAAACAGCCCTCAGCCCCTCACCCAGACTGGCCAGGCACCCCAGTGGGGACCCCCACCTTGAAGGGTGTGTGACCAGCTGCAAACAGCCATCATTCCCTCATCCAGGCTGGCCAGGCACCCCAGTGGGGACCCCCACCCTGATCCAGGACACCCTTCAGGGCAAACCAGCCAGCCCCACCCATGCACCAGGCTTCTATCCTATATAGTAAAAGGGTAATATGCCTCCCAGCACCGGGATCAGCGGAGCCGAGAGGCCTCCTGGCACCGGGATCAGTGTGACAGGGGGCAGCGCCCAAACCCCCTGATCGCCCTGCGGCTCTGTGTGTGACAGGGTGCGGCGCCTCAACCCCCTGATCGGCCCTGCTCTGTGTGTGACGGGTAGAGCCATAACCTCCCCATTGGCCCTGCCCTGAGTGTGACAGTGGTGGCGCCCCAACCCCCTGATCGGCCCTGCTCTGTGGGTGATAGAGGGTGGTGCCCCAACCTCCTGATCCGCCCTGCTCTGTGTGTGACAGGGGGCAGTGCCTCAACTCCCCTATTGGCCCTACTCTGTGCGTGACAGGGGGGAGCTACCCAACCCACTGATGGGCCCTGCTCTGTGCGTGACAGGGGGTGGCGCTGCAACCTCCCGATCGACCCTGCCTTGAGTGTGACAGGGGGCGGTGCCCCAACCCCCCATCGGCCCTACCCTGAGTGTGACTGAGGGTGGCATCGCAACCTCCCAATCCACCCTACTCTGTGCATGACAGTGGCAGCGCCCCAACCCCCTGATCCGCCCTTGCTCTGTGTGTGACAGGGGGCGGTGCCCCAACTCCCCTATCGGCCCTACTCTGTGAGTGACAGAGGGGAGCTCCTCAACCCCCTGATGGGACCTGCTCTGTGCGTGACAGGGGGGAGCTCCTCAACCCCCTGATGGGCCCTACTCTGTGCATGACAGGGGGTGGAGCTGCAACCTCCCCATCGACCCTGCCTTGAGTGTGACAGGGGGTGGTGCCCCAACCCCCCATCGGCCCTACCCTGAGCGTGACTGAGGGTGGCATTGCAACCTCCCAATCTGACCTGCTCTGTGCATGACAGGGGGCGGTGCCCCAACTCCCCAATCGGCCCTGCTCTGAGCCCGACCAGGGGCTGCACCTAGGGATTGGGCCTGTCCTCTGCCACCTGGGAGCAGGCCTAAGCCAGCAGGTGGTTATCTCCCGAGGGGTCCCAGACTGCGAGAGGGCACAGGACGGGCTGAGGGACCCCCCTCCCACTCCCCCCGAGTGCACAAATTTTTGTGCACCGGGCCTCTAGTATATATATATTTAAATTAATGGGAAAATATCCTCAGATGAGGATTTAAAAATAATATTAATAAAATAAAATTTTTAAAAAGCACACTTAATATCACATTAATTTCAAATCTATATTTCCATCCCTGTCTTCCCTTTAACATTTCAGATTCTTATATCCAACCACATACTTGATATCTCTACATAATTTCAATGTTGGTACTTGAAGTATGGCAGGGACAAAATAGAATTCTTGGCATACTTTTGGGGCTACTTTCTACCAAACATGTTCATTACCGCAGTCTTCCCTATCTCAATCACTCAGTCCAACTAAAAAAATATGTGTTTTTTGCTTTAGCTATATGTCTAAACCATCAACCAATCTTTTGACTACTTTAAAATACATCCTTAATCTGGTGCATTTCTTTTCATCTTTTTGTTATTCTAATTCAAGCCACTTCTCTCTCTCTCTCTCTCTCTCTCTCTCTCTCTCTCTCTCTCTCTCTCTCTCCCCACACACACACACACACACACTTCCTGAACCATCTATAACTAAGCTACAGACATAATGTCTCATTACCCCTAAATACTTGTATATAATTCCCCAATACAAGGATATTTTCTTATATGACCACATATAACTTTTAACAGGGAAATTAACATAGATTTTATTCTGTTATCTAAGCTATAGAACTTATTTAGATCTCCCCAATTGTCTAAATAAAAGATACCCACTTTTAACTGTTCTAAGTCTACAGAAGAAGCATAAGTACTATGTTCGGCCTAGCATGGGTGATTATCAATAGATAAGACTATTACAGCCTTACGTCTCCTAATTATTTATAGTGTACCTTTAAGAAAAATAAATGAAAGAAAATAGGGAATTTGCTCTATCTAGCACTGCCTTGCTTTCAGATCTTTTATTAGCAACTTAAAATGTCTGGTCCTCAGTTTCCTTAGCTGTAAAATAAGGTTATAGAAGATTGTTTCTGAGGAGCATAGTGGTTCTAGAATTCCATAATTCTATGACAGTGGTTTCTGCTTCCATATTTTAGTATTAGGATGAATTCTAGTGACATTTTGAGGCTCCGTGTTAAGAGTTAAGTTTACTGTGTCAAGGATAGGCTAATGAAAGTCACTGTTTTTTTGAGTTCAAGGTCCTTGCAGGTTACTATAGGAGCTCACATGAAGGGTTGTTGCTTTGAGGGAAATAGATGAAAAAATCTGTCCTCTCTCTATGTCCAAGGATTTTGACTCTATATACTAATTATGTAACTTCAACATTAAAAAATTGCTTAAAAATTTTGCAATATTTTCCCTCAGCTATATTTAAGGATTAATGAGCAAAAGATAGTTGCTAGGATGCTTTTACGCAAAGTTCATATTTTCCCCTATGTAGTACTTAAATTCAAAACACAGACACATTTTAAGGGAGAGCCAGGGTAGGAGCATATGACTTGTCATTGTTAGATCAAGTGAGAAACTGGCAACAGATGACATGTTAGACCAGCAATTTTCAAACAGTGTGCCGGCAAGAATTTTAAAAACATGCAGTACTTGACTATTTAGTCAGGGGCACTGACCTCTTTTTCCTGAGATTGTCAAATTAAAAAATGACTGCAACCAATACAACAATAGCTGTCTGGTGTAAATGAATAAAAATTATACTTATTTTTGGTCATATCAGCAAAAAATGTAGTTTTTGGTGTGCCACAGAATTTTAGAAATTAGTTTATGGGTGCCATGAAATGAAAAGGGTTGAAAATTGCTGTGTTAAACAAAAATGCTCTCTGGGGCTCAAAGCTGTCAGGTGGGAAGTGTTTGTTCCTCAAAGAATTTCAAGGTTGAAATTTTTATCCCCTTAGATATTTTAACAGATGGGATGAAACTCATAGCCTAGACCAGAAAGTGCACCCAGCTCTATGCCCACATCAGTTAAGGACTCACTTCTGCATTCCATGCAGCATATTAGGAATTTGTGGGATTTGGGAAAGCATTTCATATTAGTTTGAGAAATAATTGGAGGGGGTAAGAGTCAGGATAAGTGAAACAAGGAAGGAGAAGTCAGGAAGGAATAAGAAGCAAGCAAGCATCAGTGGAAGTAAGGAAGAAGGGAGAAAGGGCAGCAAAAATCAGGAAGGCAAATAAAAAATGTATTGAACATGTACTAGGTACCAAATGTACTCAATCTTGTTATAGACATAATCTTATTTAGTACTCACACAATCTCTTTTATTCTTTTAATCTTTATTGTTGAAAGTATTACATAGGTCCTCTTTTTCCCCCCATTACTTACGAGTTCTCTTAAGTACAGAGAGTTAAGTTTTCACTCAAGGTCACAGGGGCACAAAGCAACAAAGTCACAATGTAAAGCCAAATCTGTGTTTCAAAAGTCCCTGCACTTTTCAGGACACCACAACACGCTCAAAGGTGATTTTCTTTTATATATATATACTAGAGGCCCGGTGCACAATTATTTGTGCACTCGGGGGGAGTGGGAGGGGGGTCCCTCAGCCCGTCCTGTGCCCTCTCGCAGTCTGGGACCCCTCGGGAGATAACCACCTGCTGGCTTAGGCCTGCTCCCGGGTGGCAGAGGACAGGCCCAATCCCTAGGCGCAGCCCCTGGTCGGGCTCAGAGCAGGGCCGATTGGGGAGTTGGGGCACCGCCCCCTGTCATGCACAGAGCAGGTCAGATTGGGAGGTTGCAATGCCACCCTCAGTCACGCTCAGGGTAGGGCCGATGGGGGGTTGGGGCACCACCCCCTGTCACACTCAAGGCAGGGTCGATGGGGAGGTTGCGGCTCCACCCCCTGTCATGCACAGAGCAGGGCCCATCAGGGGGTTGGGGAGCTCCCCCCTGTCACGCACAGAGCAGGTCCCATCAGGGGGTTGAGGAGCTCCCCCCTGTCACTCACAGAGTAGGGCCGATAGGGGAGTTGGGGCACCGCCCCCTGTCACACACAGAGCAAGGGCGGATCAGGGGGTTGGGGCGCTGCCACTGTCATGCACAGAGTAGGGTGGATTGGGAGGTTGCGATGCCACCCTCAGTCACACTCAGGGTAGGGCCGATGGGGGGTTGGGGCACCGCCCCCTGTCACACTCAAGGCAGGGTCGATCGGGAGGTTGCAGTGCCACCCCCTGTCACGCACAGAGCAGGGCCCATCAGTGGGTTGGGTAGCTCCCCCCTGTCACGCACAGAGTAGGGCCAATAGGGGAGTTGAGGCACTGCCCCCTGTCACACACAGAGCAGGGCGGATCAGGAGGTTGGGGCACCACGCTCTATCACCCACACAGCAGGGCCGATCAGGAGGTTGGGGCACCACCACTGTCACACTCAGGGCAGGGCCAATGGGGAGGTTATGGCTCTACCCGTCACACACAGAGCAGGGCCGATCAGGGGGTTGAGGCGCCGCACCCTGTCACACACAGAGCCGCAGGGCGATGAGGGGGTTTGGGCGCTGCCCCCTGTCACACTGATCCCGGTGCCAGGAGGCCTCTCGGCTCCGCTGATCCCGGTGCTGGGAGGCATATTACCCTTTTACTATATAGGATAGAAGCCTGGTGCACGGGTGGGGCTGGCTGGTTTGCCCTGAAGGGTGTCCTGGATCAGGGTGGGGGTCCCCACTAGGGTGCCTGGCCAGCCTGGATGAGGGAATGATGGCTGTTTGCAGCTGGTCACACACCCTTCAAGGTGGGGGTCCCCACTGGGGTGCCTGGCCAGTCTGGGTGAGGGGCTGAGGGCTGTTTTCAGGCTGGGACTGAAGCTCCCAACTGCTCCTTTTTTTCTTTTTTCGTTTTTTTTTTATTCTGGGCCACCTTTAGCTTTGAGGCTCCAGCTCTTAGGCCTCTGCTCCTGAAAGCAGGTATCTGGTTTGTTTTGGTTCTATAATCGAAACTCTGTATCAACTCCAGCTCTGAGATCCCGGGCTCACTGAAAGCAGGTT